>NC_138743.1:4079487-4111987 GCF_965113295.1 Leuciscus leuciscus
AACAAGAAATCATTAATATGTCAAATTCTGTCCTCATAAAATGTATGCAATTCAAGTGAACAAAAAGTTAAACGTCTCCAACAACAGCTCTCCATGGTGTCCGGGTGTGAAACTATGACCCCACCCTACATCTTGGAGTTGTTGTATGCTTGTCAGGTTCCTAAAACCTCCACAGTGTTGCTATGCCAACCAAAGCTCCTCTCAACCCCAGAGAAGGGGACATGTATGGTCACATGACCCTGCTGTCATTGGGGAAGATGGAGCAGATGTGGATGAGGCCTTACGTCATTGGATGATTAGTCAAGCACAGGCACACAAGACTGAAGTAACAACATGGACTGATGTCAAAGGTCAACAGTTTCAACTTTGATCCCAGATAGACATTTATCTTTACATTGTTGATAATATAGATACTTCAACGACCTGTAAGTGAGAGTCTCAGATGTGACTGGCAAGATAGAGATACGAAAGGAAATCACTTTTCAACAACGTGAAATCCCACAGCTGCACAAGAGGGAAGAGCAACAGCAAGGAGAGAGAGATTTCTGAAAGGTCAGATGACACACACAGACTGTGATATCTCTCTCCTCTTCCTTTTTACCTTCCTGTCTTCATTTCCCTCAACACACAGGCCTTCTGAGATACAGAGAAAGAGAGAGAGGGTCACTAGTAGAAGTGGAAATGGTACATTTGTTACCAGGACAAATATTGGCTAGCTTCCTGTTCAAATGTCATCCTTGTGTAGAGGGGGTCACAAAAGTAATCAGACGCATGACAAGCGTGATGATTGCGTGTTCGTGTACGTGTCTGCTGGCCTGTATATGCTTGACTGACAATGTGTGGTGATGTAAGCTAGAGGCTTCAAGAGTGTTGGATATCCATGCCGACACGGAAAACAAATTGAAAGCATATGACAATGCAGGCCAGTACACCAGTGGTGCTGTAACCTAGTGGTTAGAAGGTGCATGTGAACTATCACCACTGTGCCACTGAGCGGGATACTTTAACCTGAGGTTACTCCAGGGGGGCTCTCCTAGTAAAGTGCACTGATAAATGGCTGAGCAATTCAGAACAATAGTAGGAAAAAAACCCAATATCATTAGGCTTGGTAGGCAAAAAGTTGTATGTCTGAGCCCCACAAGGCTCGATCTATGAACTATCACCATTGTGCCCTTGTGCAAAACTCTTAACCTCAGGTTACAACATAAGGACTGAAAGTGTTTTAAATGTACTGATAAAAGCATCTGATAAATGAGATTGTCATGAACAATGCAGGCCAATACACCAGCAGCCTTGTTTCCCTTGAAATTCCATGAAATATCTGGCCTGGATACCAAATAGTTGTATGTTCGAACCCGACAATCCGTTATAGTATGTATCATGAGGTTACTTCATGGGGATTTTCCTTGCTATAAGTAACTTCATGTAAACATATAGGGACTTAATGTCATGATTTTAAGAATCAGCCACTGAAAACCCCATATCAGTTCACAACTAATCTGAATACTTAGAGCATGTCCTCCTCTACATCCCTGGATAAAAGAGTTTGATAAATTAACATACAAACCAATACCCCAGTAGCCCTGACTACCCTGTAAATTTCCTCTAGAATAGTAGTTAAATATTTGGCATGGTTAACCAATAGCTTGTGGATTCAAACCCACCTAGGTTTGATGCATTGTGCAACTGAGCAGAATAAATATCCCCAGGTTACTCCCATGGGACAATCCCTGTAATAAATGTACAGATAAAAGCAAGGCTGTAATTACATTTGGGGACCAAATACAATAATTTATGAATCAATATCATTGACCACTAATCTGAAAACTGGGGGGACGTGTCCCCTCTCAATGTCCAAATCCCTAACTAAAAACATCTTTACAGAGCAGAACATGTAAGGAAATACCCCCGTGAGAAGTGACTGTGGTCTGTATTTCAGCAGCATGAATAGCGTTAGATGCGATTCAGCACCGCGGACAGCGTTCATCGAGCGGCTGCTGTATGTTTCAGAACCGCGGACAGCGTTCATCGAGCGGCTGCTGTGCGTTTCAGTACCGCGGACAGCGTTCATCGAGCGAACGCTGCATTTCAGAACCGCGGACAGCGTTCATCGAGCGGCTGCTGTGTGTTTCAGAACCGCGGACAGCGTTCATCGAGCGGCTGCTGTGTGTTTCAGAACCGCGGACAGCGTTCATCGAGCGAACGCTGCATTTCAGAACCACGGACACGGACGCTGCTGGTTTCCCTGCTCTACAGTAGTGTGGAGGGGGGAGGTGAAGCGGGGTTTCCCTCAGTGCTGGATGGAGCTCCTCTCTCTCTCTCTCTCTCTCTCTCTCTCTCTCTCTCTCTCTCTCTCTCCCCATCTCTGCACATTACCACCTTCAGCAGCGGATTTCCATGAGAGGGTTATCACATCACACGAAAATCCGTGGCCTTCACGTTCCCCCCCTCCCTCTCTCCCTAAAGCTGTATTATCCTGCCAATTCGGGAGATTTCAAGCACAAAATGCCATCGTTCAGTAACTCGGTGGCTGCATTTGATTTCCTTCCATTTTTGACACAGGAAGGAGATTAATCGCATATTATAAAGCCTTTGCTAGAACATTTCAGTCGTCATAGGCTAGCATCACAGAAAAAATTCCGAATGGAAATCACCGGCGAATGCATGTTTGCATTAACAAGACTGTCATGCAGAGAGGAAACCAGCATTCTGCCCACGATTCACAGCCATCCTTACTAATATCAGCCCACTGCATCCACTGTCTCTGACAGTAAATCACATCTTTATCACCGATGACTATCCGGCCAGGTACAAATAATACATCATTCACTGAATTAAACGTGCTCGTGAAACGCTGTGGTGTGAACATTGAGCTCTTTTTAAAGGTTTAACAAGCGAAAATGAAGAATTCAGTAGATAAAACTCCATTCTCCTGTGAAATTTCATAATGACATCAAAGACACAGATTAACCAGAAGCTGTGCTGCTTTATCGTGCAGGGGGTTGGCAGGTAGATTAATCTCTGGCAAAGAGGGGGAAAGGGCATTAAATCACCGTTGACCAGCAGAGAAACACGCAAACACACACATGCACACACACACACACACACACACACACACACACACACACACACACACACACACTTGGGAAGGAGAGGCACCGCTGGCAAACAGCTGGAAATACGCAGCCGTTTCCCCCAAAAATAAACCACACGATGACATAAAGGATTCTGGCCTTTACCTGTCAAGACGCCGACCCGGATTTGGTGGTCGTGGTTTGTTAAAATCATCCCGTCTGACGCCATATTCAGCACCGCTGTCGCCGCACTGAGAACTCCAGGCAGAGCCGAGAGCCGAGCGCATCGAACTCTGGAGGGGGAATGAGGGAAGCGCGCAGGCCAGAGCAGCAGAGCGAAGATTCAGCGCTCAAATCTCACCGGGAAATCAGCAAAAAACAAACAAATGTTTTTAGAGCTTTACATAATTTCAGAGTTTCTGTAAAACACGCTGTAATTATGCAAACTAAGTTAATTTACATTTGTGGTCAGTAAGATGTTTTTAATACTTTTATTTAGAAGGATGTATTAAAATGATAAAAAGTGACAGTATAGACATTTAGCCTATGTTTTACAAACGATTTCTATTAAACATAAATTATGTTTCTTTGAACTTTCCATTCAGCGAAATTTTTTTTTTTAATATAAATCCAAAAAAATTAAATAAATAACTGAAATAAAAAAACTGTTTTCAATCATTCTTATATTTAAAAACAAAAACAAAAAACGTTACCGACCCTAAACTTTTGATGGTAAAATTTGGTAACACGTTACAATAGAGTCCAATTTGTTACAGTTTTTTTTTTTGTATTAATTGTTGTTAAAGTTAGTTAATAAAAACACAACTGTTTATTATTAGTTCATGTCAGCTCAGGTCTTTTGATTTTAATAATGTATTAAGAAATGTTGAACATTAAGAAATCTTAACAAATAGATACAACCTTGTTGTAAAGTGCTACCATAAATTACTCTTTAGAATTTGAAATTAGTTTTATTACTTTTGTAAATGACTAATTATTAGATTACATTACTGTGTAATTATTAGGTCACAGAACTGTGCTGTTAGAATACATTTTAATAGTCTTTAATAAATTCACAGGCAGATAAAGCTAAACAGAGAGAACAGCTTACAACATATCCCAGATGAGACCCGACAGCAAATAAATAGACACAAAGGACTGAAGTATACCAGCAAATTAGGATAATTACACACACCCGAACTAAATGACAACTAACTCAACAGTGGAAAACGGTGCAAACTAAAAACAAAGTCCGAACTAAGTGAGACTGTGACAATTATATTATATTATATTATATTATATTATATTATATTATATTATATTATATTATATTATATTAAGTTATGTTATTATACATTAAGTCGCTGTTTGGATTTAAACAGGCAAATTCTTAAGAGTCTATGACTGGATCATTATTGCAGTGATTATTATGTTTCTATCATATTATATGTTTGGCAACAGTTCTTCTAACCCTAACTGATGGAGTGTGTAGCTTTTCATTTCTTAAACACCCATGTATGAAGACACATCATGACCATATTCCAGGAGGACAATGTCAAGATTCATCAGACTCAGATTGTGAAGGAATGGTTGTGAGAGAGAATGAAGAATGATTTTCACACATTTCACTCCTCTGAGTCCAGATCTTAAACTCACTGAAAGTGTTTGTGATGTGCTGGAGGAGACTTTACAGAGAGCTGGACTCTTGCATTGACAATACAAGACCTGGACCAAAAATTGATGCACCTCATAACATCACAACATTTATTTCCATCAAGAGGTGCATCAATTTTTGGTCAAGATTGCAGTGTATTATATTATTATATTAGTAAATAACACTACTCGTGTTTCCCAACCTTTCTGTCAAACAGACTGTTTCTAACTCATACTATAATGGATATCAGTAGCAGATTCACAGAGTGACTTTCTCCTTTCTCTGTATAAAACACTCGAGCTAGTTTGAATTATTTGGTCTATTCTTGCCAAAACGCGCCGTTTTTGTGTGTGTACCTTTAAATGCAAATGAGCTGCAGCTCCCGGCACAGAGGACGGAGCTTCAAGAGTTTGTGTGTGTGTGTGTGTTTTATGTAACATAAAAGGCTACAAGTTTTTGAAATGTTCAGTGTGTGTCTGTGTGAGGTAATCGGAGCTGCTAACACACACACACACACTGAACATTTCAAAAACTTGTAGCCTTTTATGTTCAAACCGGAGTCAGACAAAGATGGAGAAGAAGTGACAACATGTAGAAGCAACAGGACATTTCTGAATGGTTAGTTGATGAATTTATGTAGCTGATGTGTAGTTATCTTCAAGTCATTGATTAGCATATTCTGTCTTGATAATCTATAAATCGTGTTCCGGGGGCGGGGTTTATGTAAATTCTAGGGTTGGTGATGTCACTAACCCAGGAGGAATGTGGTGTAGTCTCTACCAGCCGTTTGTTGTAGTCCTTAAAAAGTGATTTCTTTAAAAGCAAATATCTCCCTTTGCTTTGAACTTTGAGCGTTGTAACTTTGCAGATGTTGTTTATGCTCAAACAGCAACATTACACACTAACTACAGTTAGAAAAGTCAAATCATAATCAACCACATCTTTAAGTGTCCCCAACTAAGCAATTGTCAGAGGGCCCACAGAAACAACCTGCACCGGCCCTGCTCAGATATATTAACAAGAAACATGACGGTAGAAATGAATCACTGGTTCTCCGGAGTATCTGGACGGCATCACTGGATGGTAATGCGGGGGCCACACACACACACGCACGCACACACACACACACACACACACACACACACACACACACACACACACACACACACACACACACACACACACACACACACACACCTGTAGTCTGGCTGAATGCCACACTAGTAATGCATGTGTGGGCTATATTGTACATTAACTCATAAAGAGCTCTATCGATTTCTTTCCTGGACTCACAGAGCATCTCAGAACAATGATGAGTCAATCACCACTCGGGTCACAACCGATGTCTGTTTTTTTATGTCTGCCGTTTTTATATGCATTGGCTTTGAAACACATGCAGTCAGTCGTAAGTCTGTGATTCTGAACCTTCATTTTGCAGATGATAGCAGCTCTGACCTGTTCATACTCACAGCCTGAAGCAGAAGCCACGTTTCTATTTATAGCGCGACATCACGCTTCTGTGGTGTGTAAATCCTCTTGTTTATTCTCATAAAAAAAGAGAAAAAAAAGAGAGAGCGAATCTCTTCTTCCTGTGCCAAGATTCATTATTCATGAGCAGATTTTACGCTGGGAACTGGGACGCTGCGTTCACTGACCAACACACGGTCTAAAGACAACGTTACGTGTCAATGCAACACTTTAGCGAGAAACACTGAGAAAACAGCCATTGCTGTGCATGTTCTGAGCGGTTCTGAGTGGTTATTAGCACACTGCATTCATATGTGGCCTTAGAAAAAAAGATTCAATGGGATTCTATATATAACCTCAGAGTTCTTGATTCAGTTTTAAAGAAAAAAAATTCTATATAAGGAGAAATGCCTTAAATTAATGCATTATACTTTCATGTTTAACAAGCCCTTTTTATAGTGATAAAGTATGTTTATGAGCTGTTGAATTAATAAAAAAATGTATTAAAACAAAATCCATAAAAAATGTATACAAAATTAAAACTTAATCATATAATCAATATGATTTCATGATGGAACCTTAAAACGGCTCTACAGACCTTATGCACTTTAAGCGCACATGCAGCCATTTTCACAATTTGTGTTTGAACTGTATGAGCCCTATCTTACACCCAGCACAATTGACTTTGTACACCGACGCATGTATCATTCCTATTTTGCACCCGACACACAGCGGACTTTTCCCTCCACAGACGCATGACGGTAAATTAGGGAATGAACTTGCGCTCCCGGGGGCGGTTCAGTGAAAAGAGGAGGAGTGTTCCGGCGCAAACGTTCCCTGGTGCTATTTTGCAGTTTCAGAAAACAATTCTGCCACTGACCAGGAGAAACCTAGTCTAAAGTCAGCGTTTTCAGTGGCACGTTCAGATGCTATTTTAAGGGCGCATGCTTGGCCATAATGTAATGTGTATGTAATATATGTAGTATAATGTGCACAACGCGCATACACTTTGCTTCTCTCATCTACACAGACGCAGCAGTTGCCATTTTTGTAAACCATACATAATTACAAGGAAACATATTCCACACGAGGGAAATCATTGTGGTGTCCATGAAGATGTGGAAAAATAGGCATAAATCTAGCTTACACATTTACCCAAATTATTATACGCCTGTTTAACCGAAGTTAATTTGGGTGTGTTTCTCCATCCCCAATGTCACTTCTCTGTGTTTTACGGCCCTGACGAGAACGTCGGTCTCCTCGGCTGTGAACCGCTCCTGGAGCACGCCTGGCAAATCCGGCGTTATAATAGCAAACCGCCATGGAACAAGCGCGCCTGCTCTTAAAGGGAATGTGAGATGTCGCTCTGATTGGTTTATTTCACGTTACGCCCAAACCACACCTTTCTCACACAAACGAGCGGTTTGTGTGAGAAAACGAACAGTATTTATATCGTTTTTACCTCTTGAACACAGCTGCGTCCAAATGATCTGAGAGCGCGGGTGGGTATAGATATATACAGTACACTAGATGTCGCATTGGCTACTGCGAAACCGTAGCCAATGCGACATCTAGTGTATATATCTATACCCACCCGCGATATAAATACTGTTCGTTTTCTCACACAAACCGCTCGTTTCGTGTCTTGGGCCATCAATGTGTACTTACGATGGGGAATTGTTTAATTTGGACTCTGTGCATGCTCTTTGAGACAGTGACCATAGACCTGCATTATATGACTGACAGACAAGAACGGTTTGACCTAAAAATATCAAAATTGAAACTACTGCGGAAAAAAAGACACCTACATCTTGGATGCCCTTGAGGTAAGCTAAAACATACCAAAATTTAATTTCAAAGTGAACTATCCCTTTAAGCAGCTTCTGATGTGTTCTAAATGGTTCTTACTGCCTGAAGTGAAAAGTCTCAGCTTGCTCGGGTCCTTCCTTCAAATGTAAGTCTGTTGGATTTTTTTCAGCAGTTTGTTCATAAGCATTTTCTGTGGATCGTTCACGTTCAAAGTGAGCAGATGGGCACCAGCCTCATTATTTCAGTTCTGCATCTCTGAACCTTTGAACCTTCTGTCTGACCATGAAACAAATCAAGTACGTCATGCTTACAGACTGGAGGCTGTATCTAAGATTCTGACAATTTTATGGAAAACTTGCATGAATGCAAATTAATTCAAAGACAAATTTCCTTAGTGGCATATAAGCAGCACTGTTAAGTGTTGCCAGCAGGGGGCGCTAACAGGTAGATATACACTGAACTGAATAGGTCATGACAGCTCTATCACTTACAAAAAGTTAAGCTCCCTGAATGTCTCTCATCATCAACAAAGTGCTTTTCCTTATTAGTGTTGGCTAAGGCAGAAATACCTATAACTATTGCTCATTCTCTGTGTTACTGTTTTCAACACATCACTTACAAGTTTAGATTTTCTTGCATTTGTACAGACATGTATAGTACCTCACATTGCATGGTTCGTTGAGAACAGATGTCCTTACTTTTAATGTCTTCAACTTCAGCCACCTGTGAACACCCTTGCAACAGCTTAGCAAATACTAGGAAGGTTTGTCAAGTTAATTCATAGTTGGATGGATGGACACTTTTGACTCCTGAATATTTAAATACTGCAAATACAAACTTTACTGACATTAAAGGCATGTAGGCCTACCTGATAAACATAGATCATTTAAATGCATTATTATATCTTAGAGTAAATATTATTTGTTATCAATACAATGAAGATGCAAAAAAGCAGGCTTTGAATGACATTCATAGTTATGCATAATCCTTAACTTTTTAACACAATATTTTCACAATGTATCCGATGACAGATGTACGTTCAACAATATATATTTTTGACAAAATTGGTAACACCTTACAATAAGGTCTCAGTAGTTAACATTAATGTATATGAACTAACAATGAGCAATACATTTGTTACAGTATTACTAATCTTTGTTAATGCTAGTTAATAAAAATACAGCTGTTCATTGTTTGTTCATGTTAGTTCACAGTGCATTAACTAATGACTAACTTTTGATTTTAATAATGCGTTAATAAATGTTGAAATTAACATTACCTAAGATTAATAGATGCCATTAGAAGTATTGTTCATTCTTAGTTCATGTAAACTGATGTGAACTAATGTTAACTAATGAAACCTTATTAGAAAATGTAACATGCACTATTCAGAAATCAATTCATAATGCCTTTAAAAGTCAAATTTTTGAGTATATATATATATATATTACATGCTTCAAATGGAATATTAAGGGGGTGTTTAACCCTATAAAGCCTACTTTGTCACATTTGATACTCAAATTTCAAAGGCCTCTAAATTATAAACATGATAAAAACTTTACTGAAAAACCTGTTGCACACAATTTTATTTATGCCTTCTGGAGTTCATATAGAGGGGTACCCTAGAAATCCAGAGTCCTCGCGAGAGCACAAGTTGAATTTGCTCAGCGAGTTTACTCTGGCGTCGAGTAATGATGCTCATTAAATATGCCCTTGTATCCGAGCTGCACCAATCACATCGGGTTATCTGATATAGGCGGGGCCAGAGGCGAGCTAAAGATGACGACAGCGCTGCGACGTCCAAGTCATTAGTAAACATTGCAAGATGGCTATGGATGAACACCAGTTGTTTGAAACGGCTTTGGCCACTACAATGAACGAGTTAGACTTGGCTTTTTCTCTAAAAGAGGAACAGAAGACGCCGCTCGAATCCTTCCTTTGCAAGAAGGGCGTTTTTGCTGTTTTGCCGACCGGATACGGCGAGAGTCTAATCTACCAGTTATCTCCGCTGGTAGCTAAGCGTATGTTGTGATTGGTCGTAGTGTTATCCAATTGCGTGCAGTGAGATTTTCAAATGCATGCTTGGTGCCGCCCCTCGAGCTGGCCGATTTTCATTAGTCGACGCCAGACCATTAATCTTTCAGATTTAGGTCTGGATTTCCAGGCTAATAGATGGGGGTGTTTAGAGTTGATATCTAATAATAAGCAGCCTAAACATTTACACTATACAGTAAGTTATCAATACAATGCAAATGCAAAAGGAGACTTTGATGAGACTTTGACGGACATAAACAGTTTGCAGAATAAACAGTATATACTGAGTTGAGTTGAACCAGATCCATTTCGTTCTCATTTTCCACCAGCACAGAAAAAGGCCTGGAGGAGGAGAGCATCTTATCCATTACATCTGATTCCAATGACTTCTGTTCTGAATCAATCCAGCTTTGACTCATTGTCCAGCGGTGGAGAACGAGTCAAAGTTCGAGTCTCCTGCGCTCCTCAGTCTTCACTCGGTGTGTGTAGAGCAGCGTTATTTGCCTTCGCTGAGCAAAGAGGAAGGAGGAGAAAAACTGAAGAAATGACGTGGAACATCAAATTACTGCAGGGCATTTTGTTCAGCCGTGTAATTGATTTAAGACGCTTTAAACCTATTCACGCTCAGATTCTGTAGAAGTGATGCTGAGCATACAACCGATTATATTTCTACATATGCTGACTGAACGAAACGGTGTGAAGAGTAAACAGACAAGAGCAGAAGAGAAGAGATGAAGGTGACACCAGAAGAGCTAAAGTACAAATGAGCAATAAAACTGCTTTGAAACATAATGACGACATTGGGAAAACAAAGGTAAGTCATTCATTAAAGGCAACGGACAATTTGGGATACAGATAAATCCCCCCAAAAAGTTAAAAACAAAGTTGAAGAGAACAATTGCACAAGACTAAACAACATATTTCTCAGGAATAAGTCAAATACAGATAAATGCGATGTATGCAACAAATTATAGAACATTTAGGGAAGAAAAACAAGAACATGTTTTATCAAATCTGGGATGAAATAGCATTTTAAAGGTTTATTAGAAACAATCAATTGAAGAGAATATAAGTAGAGTTTCAATAAAGCCGTAATTCTACACACTCCAGTAGTGTAAGTGGCAGAATGCACTGGTGGTCTGTAACCAGCAAAGAAACTAAAAGAAGAAGATGAAGAGCAACATACGAGATGAGAAGAGAAGAGACAAGTTTGCATGTGATCTGACCTCCACATCTCCATCTTAACAACACTAGATCATAGAAGCCCGCAGTTTTCCTGGACATTATGAGCACATGAAAGCTTATACAACGAGGCCAGGGAATAGAAAGACACGGGAAGAGCACATTAGCCATCAGTTCATTACTCAAGCGATCCAACACTGAGTCACGGACAGCTCACCGAATCATCTCCTGCAAACCGCCCCGGGATGTTTAGTGTGCTGGAATTATGTTTGGTCTAACGCATACTACTTTCAGAAATGCATCTCTAAATCACTGCAAAAAAATAAGCTAATTTTCTTTTAGAAAATGCCAGTGGCAAGTAACACGTGCATTTCTTTAAGAGAAAGACTCAAATAGTATTTTCTTGTAAAACTCCAATAGTGTTTGTTTTATTTACCTTGAAAAAATATTTTTTTTTACAGTGTAGGTAGTTTTTTTTTGTTTGTTTTTTACTCAAAACTAGAGTTATTGATTTGATCAAACCACTGAGAAATAAACGTCAGTGTTCAACTCATTTCTGACATGAATAATCAGGATTTTCTACAGGATCACCGGCCAAAACCACATCTCAGCAATGCTTTAGCAAATATTGGGCGACATGTTCACCATTTCAAACTATTTAAGTCACCATGCAAACACATGAATTAAAAAAAACATAGGGATGCATGGAATAAATTATGATAAAGACTGCAATATTTCATAAAAAATAAGAATGGTCAATTTTGATTTCATGGTGACTTTAATATAATCTAGTGTGATTTATACTAAGAGTACACCACATGCTTGTATGATTTCTGAAAACGTAGTCACTGGTCAGTCTCTGCTTGTGTTTTCAGTTTTTATTTCTGTGAGCCTCAGCGATGACCCTTTACATGGCCGTCTTCATCATCTTGTGGCGCCGCGGGGATCAGACCGAGGTACGGAGAGCCCAGTGGAGTGGAAGGATGACTAATAGAGACAGTCACGCAATAGTAGAAGACTCATTCAGAAAAAAATGAGCATGCCAACCTGAAGCTCCCTCTATAATGAGTAGATAACAACCCAAAACCCTGGAAAGACATACGGAATAATATTCATAAAAAACTTTATGGAACAATTAATTGAAGCTTTAGACAAAAAAATAAAAATAAAAATAAAAATATATAGATATATCATGATACGTTTTTGAGTATCATATAGTATTTGATGCATCAGGCTTGTATGATATAGAAAGAATATGGAGCTCATCTCATACTTTTTATCAGGAGTCCAAACTAAGCAAAAACATTTGCACTTGGTTGTAATGTAAATCAATGAGATCTTTATAACAGTATATCAGACGACTTTACATAAAAAGCATATTCTTCATAGTCTTATATGATTACGTTTAAATGCTTAGTTTTGCTGTATTCTGATTCTTTGCATCATTCTTATTGTTGTGTCCCATATTCGTTTCTGTAAATAACGTTAATTTTGCAATTTTTCAGCTCAGGGTTTGATAATTGGGGTTCATGTTGGAACTACATGTGAGTTTGAATATTGTCATTCATGTCACAGAGACAGACTTCATGGCATTAAGTTCATTTTGCAGCATTAAATGCAATGCTTCCAACAGCTTTTGACTCGATAATAACCCTGATGAAAAATAAATACACTAAAATGTTTTTGAAATACATTTATTTTAAGCTAAGTATACTAGAAATACATTTACATAATACTGTACTTAAAGTCTGCTATATTGGAACAACAAATTTTGTACTCAATGTACTTTAGTTATCCAGAAATAGTGCTGAGGTCCAACTAAAGATATTGATTGTGCTAAAGTGGAACTATTGCAAGTATACTTTAGGCACACTTTAAATATCGTGCATTTAAATAATATTTAAAAAATGCATTGTGCAATAAAGAAGTACTCCAAATAAAGTTTAATTATAATATTTATATCAGTAAGTCTCAAACGATATGTCAGTAAATATGTTAATGGATTCGTTGTATACTTACTATAAATTGTATTTTCTGTACGTTATCTGGAGAAAAATAATTAATTTTTGACAAAATGCATAATTTTCTTATAAGCTGCTTTGAGATAATTGCTTAAAGTGCTATATAAATAAAAGTAACTTAACTCGACTAGTTTGAAAACAGATAATGCAATGCAATGATGATTGAGAGATGAATAAATAAACCTTCCTCAAAAGTCTGATGATCATATTTGATACTCACATTTTAATATGTTTCTAAAACACGATAATCAAGAAAACCCTGCAATATTTTTTACTGAAAGCTGCAAAGTGAACTTAATGCCAAAGTCTGTCTCTGTGACATGAATGACAATATTCAAACTCACATAGTAGTTCCAACATGAACCCCAATTATGAAATCCTGGGCTGAATAATTGCAAAATTAACTTTTTTATAGAAATTACGGTACACGACATTAAGCATGATACAAAGAATCAGAAGACAACATAACTACGATTCTATAACAATCAGTTCAAAGGTCAAGAGAGTGGATTTATCAATAAAATATAACTTTTCACCAGTAGGTGGTGCTGTTCTCAAACGCAATCTCCCTTAGGAATTGTTTCCTTGTAAATAAAACATTGCAAAAGGGATTTGAACAAACCAACAACTTGTCTCTGACATGAATGATACCTTAAATTATGCTTTTCTAAATGATCAGACTTGTTCAGACAAGTTCATCAAACACTTAGCAACAATCTAGAAACAACACGGACCATCTTAGCAATAGTTTAGCAAGTGTTTCATTTCATTAAGCAACATCATTAACTCAACCTTTGTTGAAAGGAAGCACGTGTTCAGGGCTGGAGGAGAAACTCACACAGACTTCAACTAACATCTGCAAACTCATCAGCTCTTCCACAACACATGCGCAGAATGAATTAGCATCAAGGAATGAAATTTTAATGCAATGACGAGCATCACAAACCACAGTCTGTGAGAGTCGGACTCGTGTGCAGTTCTAATAAGGTCATGAGAGAGGATGAGGGGAAGTTTCGACTCAGCAGTAAAAGTGTAACTTCAGCAGAATTACTGCAGCTCTGCGGTTCAAGCGCTCGTGGCCAGAAGATCTGAGCAGCAGCAAATGATTCAAGCTTGGCTTAATACATATGAAATTGTTAATAGTTCATCCAAAAAAAAATTATTTAGCTACCCTTGTGTTGTTCCAAACCCAGGTGACTTTCCTTCTTCCATTATACGTGAAAACATTATACTTTGGGCTGAACTCATTGGACTGTGGATGGTGGTTCCATGTACTAGAAAATGGGGTTTCTTAACATTAAACAAAACTGTATTCAAACGTTTTGTGTATCAGAATCCTAAACATAATAAATTCAACAATCAGATCATCAATAGCTAAGCTAACTATTAGTGGACAAGAGCAACTGCTTGCAAGGTAAATGTAATTAGGCCTACATTTAACAATATAAAATGTGGACGGATGTTATAAACTTGTCACTGGTAATTTTAACTGTAATTCCGTTTAGTTTAATATCATATTGCTTCTTTCTGCTTCTGCCCTGAACCTAACACAATCTCCACTCTTCTCCACAATGGAAACCCTCAAAACTCCAACATTACAGAAACTGTTTTAAATCTCAATATATCAGAGCATTAAACACTAAAAGGTTTTCTCAAAAACACATAGATAGAACTCCATTTAATCTCCAGATTATGGCTGCATCGAAAAATCACATACTTTCCTACTATTTAGTAGGTGAACAACACTATATGTCAAGACTAACACCGTGTTAACACCGGACCAGACGCGATGTGATAAGAGTCCAGCGACAAATAATTTGTCTGTCCACATTCGACGCGACTGCGAGATGCATCAAAATCAATTAAAACCCACAGCCAATCAGAACAGCGTGTGGGCGGAGTCAGCCAATCAGAACAGCGTGTGGGCGGAGTCTCGCGGCGAGCTCAAAGCACCAGAGGGTAATCTTGATGGCACTCGCAAGAAAATGGATAAGTAGCTACATAATTTTGAAAACCCAACTTTGTGTTTGTTGTTCCATAAAAATAGAAACTGTTTCTAAAATAGAATCGTCACGTGTTGCCGTCGCGGCTGGTTAGGACAAAAACTCTGATTAACATGGAAAATATGCCTTTTATCGCACATCGCACAGAGAATGATGTGATTGCAAGCAGATTGAGTTAAAGGGATACTTCAGGATTTAGCATTAAGCTTTGTATTAGTAGAAAAACTGTAGTATTTTCGAATTACCATGCTTTCCACCCTCATATCCCCCTGAGACAAGAGATTTATGTATAATCCTCCGATGACGCAAAAATCGCCATTTTGCGTCATCGGAGGATTTTCTGGCCAGAGGCTAAAGACTACAGCCAGTAGGAGGCGTTGTTCCGCATGTTTTCAACCCGCCCATAGAGGGTGGGATCTCACTCACAGAATGGCCCTGTCCCAAATGGCGCACTTCATGCGGACTTTCGGTCTCGTGGACTTGAATTGCGCGTGCTCGCTGAGTCTCCGAGTCCGTAGGCCGTCCCATTCAGCATTTTACCGCTCTGAAGTGTGCTCAGCAGCGCCCCCTTTGTACCCTTGAAGCGGTCTTCCACGAAGCCCGCATAGATGCAGGCTCCACGCACTTTAACTACCCAGGAATCCTTGCGAAAGGCCAATCAGACAACAGATGGGAGGAGATTTCACTCACGGATAATTGTTGACATGGCTGTGAAGAAAATATTACTGTTTTTATGACCTAAATGTACATTTTACCAGTTGTTACCTACAGTTTATACAAACATTATGGTCAGCGACCAGTGGTTGATGTCTCAAACATAATAATAGCGTGTTTAATAATACGATCGCATTATGATTCATTAAATAAATAGAACCGAATGGCAGGGCTTTACTGAGTCATATGTAAACATAGTATGAATATTGAAACCTGTAAATTGAAAAAAATATGTTTAAATTATGTTTTAAAATTGTAATCTTAGTTCAAATGGAACATTATGTATTATTATGTACAACTGTATACATCATTTAAATAAGCATGATTTATCTATTGTCTAATGCCCAGGTGATATGCATAATATCAAAATATAGAACTGTAAAATTAGGCTGTGTAGTGGACATGCAGATAAGACGTCGGAGCGCAAAAATGTGATTTCTCCTGTCCAACAACAACCAGACCGTTATTTCCGGCATGCCGATCGAGTCTGTCCCAAAAATACCTCTCAATGCGCCCTCGTGGACTCGCGCCAAGGGCCCTATAGGTCTGCACTACATGACGTCACCAAAGTGTGGACTCTGAGGAAGTCCACAAGTCCGGAGTGTGCCATTTGGGACAGGGCCAATGTACACAGTGTCAGCCGTCTTTCTTTGGAAGCTAAGCTAGCAGGCTTTTGTTCTGTGAAGAAAGCTGAGTAGTAGGAGAAAGCGGAGTAGTAGGAGAAAGCTGAGTAGTAGGGGTTACCATCCTACTACTCACACTCTGCTCTCCGACTACGACTTGTCCGGCGGGCGAGATCGTTCAAAATGTCCGGGATTCGGCATTTGCTTTCTACAGTCACCATTCATTGTTTACATGCACACCTTTTGTTTCAATCTAACTGAATTCATTCCGATTGGTGAATCTGAATGTAGTGTTTACATGAACGCTAAACAAGTGATCGGTTGATGTGCGTTTTAACATTGCTAAGAAAATTCCCGCTCCTCCGTGAGATATAGGAGACCGGTGCGTCTCAGTAATCACGCCACCGGCCTCGCGCCGTTCTCCCGCCCCCCTCAGTCTCGTCCTGCTCGCCACAGTAAACATAATGAATGACGACTGTAGAACGCAAAATCACTGGCAAACTCGTCACAGAGTCTCAAATAGTAGCCAAGCCTTGTTTTCAACTGCGCTCTCTAACCGGTAGGCGTGGCTTGGGAGTGGCCTCCTAGGGCAGCGAAGCAAGTGCATTCTGGGAGTTGTTGTCTTTCATCCACATAAGCCAAAAATAAATTTTCTGGCTTTTCTCAGTCTAGAAAGCTCCAAATTCAAAAATAATTTCACATTTCTTCTACATAAATGACCTATTTTAAATACACAACAAATCAGCCTTCGCCATCTAGAGTTTCATGACAGAACTTTGGATTTGTGACAAAATGTGGTAACACTTTATATTAAGGTGTGATAGTTACATGTTACTATTAGCAATAACAGTAAATTATGCATAATTACTAGTAACTACCAAACCCTAACCGTAACTCTATAGCAAGTACATGTAGTTCATTCATATTACTCAGTACTTATTTGAGTTAGTACAATGTAACTACGTCATCTTAAAATAAAGTTTAACCCAAAATGTTCACGAATTGTGATTAATTATTTCATTTTAAAGAACAAGCAATACAAATGTTAGCTCTCTCAAATACTTTTTTGAAAGAAGCGTCAAGCAAAATTCACACAGCTCTTTTCCATTCAATGAAAATGATGCTGAAAAGCACCAAAAAGAGCCAAAAAGTATCATAAAATTATCTTAATAGTCCATATGCCTTGTGTGCTTTATTCCAGTTCTTTGCAGGTTTAATGTCACCGGCTGCATGTAATATGTGGAAGCAAAAATGAGATTCGTGAGCAACTGCGAAGGCAAGATTATCAGTTAATATTGACAAATGTCAGTGTGTTCCTCACACAGCTTTCATATGAACCCCATATTGAATAATTTTGTATTGCAGTCATTATTGTGTGTGTGTGTGTGTGTGTGTGTGGTAGAGAGAGATCTACAGCTGTTGTTGCTGGTGTGGGATGTGCGCTGCACTTTGATGACAGACTTACTGTCTGAGAGAGAGACAGTGAGATGACTAATGAGAAAGTGTCTTTGGGATTCTACTAAACGCAAAGGGAGAGAGAACAGAATTACTTTTCAGGGTTGGGCAAATTCATTAGTTTGAATCTGAACTGAATTGACTGCAACACACAGGAAATTGAACTGGAATGACAGGAAGAAGAGATTACTGAATTACTGAAGAAGTCGCAGTCCGAGTTGCATTAATCCGACACTTTCACATTTGGCTCCAAAACTCTGGAATAGTCTTCCTGATACTGTTCGTTGCTCAGACTCGCTCTCCCAGTTTAAAACTAGATTAAAGTCGCATCTCTTCAGACAGGCATTCATATAATCCTACAGTTCAAACTACAATCCGGCCTCTAGCTCATAAATGCCAGAGGAGAACTGGCCCCCGACTGAGCCTGGGTTCTCCCAAGGTTTTTTTTCTCCATTAGGTCACCTGATGGAGTTTTAGGACACCATTAGGTCACTTGATGGAGTTTTTCGGTTCCTTGCCACTGTTGCCTTTGGCTTGCTCAGTTGGGGATATTTTGGGGATATTTAATTTAATTTCATCAATCAATAAATTCCTCTTGAAACAAACTTTGTTGTATTATTTAAATTTAATACTGTGAAGCTGCTTTGATACAATCTGTATTGTGAAAAGCGCTATACAAATAAACTTGACTTGACTTGACTCACACGCATACATAAACATAAATAATTACATAAAAGAGTTAAGATTAAATATGCTTATTTATTGTCTGAGATTTGCCTTCATTTGAGAGTTAGGCTGGAACTTGAACATTGCATTGTCCATCCAATAAAGTTAATTTGTATAATCCGTGATTATATATTATTTCATTGTATTTATTAAATATAAAAGTAATACATTAAAATGATTGTGTGTGTGATTGTGTGTGTGTGTGTGTGTGTGTGATTGTGTGTGTGTGTGTGTGTGTGTGTGTGTGTGTGTGTGTGTGTGTGTGTGTGTGTGTGTGTGTGTGTGTGTGTGTGTGTGTGTGTTTGTGTGTGATTGTGTGTGTGTGTTTGTGTGTGATTGTGTGTGTGTGTGTGTGTGTGTGTGTGTGTGTGTGTGTGTGATTGTGTGATTGTGTGTGTGTGTGTGATTGTGTGATTGTGTGTGTGTGTGTGTGTGTGTGTGTGAGAGAGAGAGAGTGTGTGTGAGAGAGTGAGTGTGAGAGAGTGAGTGTGAGTGAGTGTGTGTGTGTGTGTGTATATATATATGGCACATGCACACACACTCATTCTTGTACATCTTTGTGAGGACATTCATTGACAATGCAATCTCTAGTTCCTTATTTTATCTTTTTCCTTTCCCTAATCCATCACAACCCTTACCCTAAACCTAATTATAACTTGATCCATAAAACCAAGTACTGACCCTCAAATAGACCTTTAAGGGGTCTCAGAAAGTGAGTACAGGCACGCACGCACGCATTTGCTGTCATTCAGTCCTATTAAAACGAAGAGAAAAGACGACAAGCGCACATACACACGACATGCAGCACATAAATATGCACACACACACTCTTCACATGACCCTGTGTGTCATGATAAGGTTGTTCTGCGTTCAGAAAAATGCCTTCTGCATGTTAAGAGCCCTTGAGTGGGGCCCCTGAGGGCCCTGCGTGTCTCCTGCTGCGCTGATGCATTTCTGCACACTCTGCTCTCCATCAACCCTGCCTTTCTTCATGTCCCTTTTCTCCTCCACTGCTTTTGTGCCCGTTTCTCAGATCCGAAGAGTTCAAATCTTTCAGAAGATCGACAAACGTGGGTGTCGGTGAGGTTTTACAGGTGTTCATCAAACACACAACCACAGTCAAAACATGTTCTGCAATAGCACAGAACCAGGACGAATCTGATTGTTTCCACTCTTTACCGATACGCCGAAAATTATGTGATTATATTTATAATGCAATGGTGTTGGAGCAACCACCCAGAACACCCTAACAACTGCCTAGCAACACCCAGAATACCTTAGCAACCGACCAGGACACCTTAGTAACCACATAGCAACACCCTAACAACCACCCAGGACACCCTAGCAACCACCAATCAACACCATACCAACCACCCAGAATACCCTAGCAACCGTTTAGAGCCACCTAGCAACCATATTGCAACATGTAGAAGCCATATTTCAGCCCCACAATATCGTACATATTTGTTGGCTCGTATGCAATCGTGCAGAACACCCTAGCAACCGAGTGGCGAGTTTTGCCACTGCAAGCACCACTCACATTTTCTTCAGGAAATGTACAGTCTAGTATTTATAATGCAATGGTGTTGGAGCTGAGAAGCGAGGAAAGGAAACAAGGCCACAACTGCCCGCAACTATTACTGCTAAATTACTGTCAGTAACTAGTCTGGCTATCATCAGACCAAGCTCAAGCTTTTAAGATTGAACATTAGTCTGGGGAGTCTGCTCTCTATTTTCTACTGCACAAGAGGCGTGATTAACAGGCATAGTTCAAATGACTATGTACGCAATTGGATAGTCCTTTAACCAATCAGACCAACGATCCGGGTGACGTACTTTGCAGCGCAAAACGCCAGGCAGGAAACATGTCAACAAATGTGTTGGTTTGGAGCATTGATCAGCATCGAGCGATTTTTGCAGGTTGTGCAAAAAAGCAAAAAAACAAAACAAAACAAAAACCACACACAACAACATGAAAGTGAGTGGTATTTAATTTTACACCCACTCAAGTGACTTTTCGCTAAACTAAAGAAGCCATTGAGCATTGTCAAGAGGTTAAAAGAAATTGGATTGGATTAAACCTGCCAATGGCGCACAAGGTGGATAACGGGCAATTTCCACCAACTGCGGAACGGCTGCGGATCCGCTCCAGAACGGCGGCAGAGTCAAAAGGTTTCCATTAAAGTCAATGTGTGTATTTTCAGTGACTGCGGAACGGCTGCGTTCTGAGTCCGTCCCAGCTCCGGCGATCCGCAGCCCTCCGGAGCAGATACACAGAGCTTCTATTTTTGCCGGATGCTGGAGAGCTCCGCAGCAATTCAGCACAGGGCATCCCGTTATATCGCGCGTCATACATGAATGTGTGAGATCTCGTGGGTCCTCGTCACTTCAGCTGTCAGTCATGGCCGAAGCAAATCCGGACCTGGTGAGTATTGAAGGACGGCGGAACATGGAGCCGACACGCAGTGAAGCCGATCCGGCAGCCGTTCCGCAGTTGGTGGAAATCCGGGCTAAGCCAGTTTGTGATTGGTCCCCGCAAATTTGTAACAGAAGCAGGATAGAAGAATGTGCAGGTTTCCAGCATGAGCTGCAGTGCGAAATCAACGCACCGGCAGATCGGGCTGGGTTTACCCAGTCTAGTCCGTAACAGTAAATTCAGTAATGCAGGTTCTTAAATCTGCTAATTGCTTAATTAACGGTCAGCTGCAAGCAAAGTGCACCTATACCTATACCTAGCCACTGCCTGAGTGAGCAATGTTATAAGGATTTGAAGACACAGTACAAATAGAAACTCATATGAACACTGCAACTTCCTGATTCAAACAAACATCTCTGAGGAACAAAAGGAAGGCAACAAATGGACTGATAGTATAAAAGCAGTTTTATTCAAGTCGTGTGTCCTGTAGCCTGTTCTGATTCAAAGCATGCAGGGGGACGTGTATGTGGTCTCAAACGCATCACCTGAAAGAGGAACAGAAAATGAGCTGGATCATGTTCAACAGAGAATATAGCAGAGCAAAAGCAAGACTAGGATGATGAAAGTGTACTTGTCTGATAGTAGTCATAAACGTTGATGACGGCCGGCTTGAGATTTTCCACTGCAAGAACCTGTTTCAGCTGCAGAGTGTAACTCATGGGGACACCTTTGGGAACCTGCGAGACAGAAAGAATGAACAGCAGCACATACACAGCACTCATGAGGATGGCAGCTAGTGAATATTCCCAGTGTACACTGTCTCACCTCTTTAAGATACACTAGGACACGATCATCTCCAGAATCAACCCGCTTCACTAGCGGGGCGAACGATTGGGGTGAAGAACCAAGCTAAGGGGAAGAAACCAGTGTTTACAAACACAATTACATCTGAAGGAGCTTCAAGCATCTTGAGACTTTCTAAATCATCTTAATCTGCGCGCGTACCGGTGACGCATCTGCTGTGAAGCCCGACAAGAGCTTAATGTCCACTAGAACCATGTTAGTGCTTGCTTTTACGCCGTTGTATCTGAATGAGGGTGATGAAGAACTGGAGGTTTAATCAACAGGATCAAGAAAGCAGCTTCCTTTTCAAAACCATGAGCTGGTTTCAAGACACAAAGTCAAGTCACCTTTATTTATATAGCGCTTTTTACAATACAGATCGTTTCAAAGCAGCTTTACAGAGATAACAGGAAAATAATGCCAATAATGCCACAAAGCCAAAGCTATTCTTACTTCACCGTGAAGTTCAACATGAGATTGGCTCCTAGCGGTTTGCAGTCTCCAGTCACCTTCGCGCCAATGCTCAGCATCCCGTTGGCTTCAATAGGTGTTGGGATGTTGTAGAAACACGCAACCTACAGTATGAGTGCAGAGCAAACAAAACAAGGAGAATTAGGACATGCACAACAGAAACAGAAATAGATGGGGTAAATATACAGACCTGCACAGACACGCAAGTGGATCCTGTTGCTTTAACACTATATTTGCCAGGAACGTTCTTCAGCGGCTTCTCCTGAAACAGCAGCTTGTTGTCTTGATTCACGTTAAAGCTATAAGAGTCTCCTCCTACCACTGGAGACTGTACGGTAACAGTGCTGGAGCCTTTCAAGCTGAACACTTGAGTAGCGTAAACAGACAGGGCATGAAGAGCCACCACCGTGTCCTAAACACAAGCACCAGATTCAAAACTCCACTCTTATAAAAGCTACATTCACACTCTGTCCAAATCTGATTACTTCTGGATCCGATTGGAATCTGATCTAAAATGATTGATGTCCACACTGTGTATCGCAACGGTTCAGATCCGATGTGTGTGTCCATGCAGCTCTTTTGTTTTCCGAATATCTGCAATGGTTTCTATGGCAATGACGTGACGTTGGTAGGAATAAGCCAAATACGACAACATGGAGAGGTTTGCAATAGAGATGTTTTCTTTTAATTTTACAACATGATAATGTGTATCTGTCACGCTGGTCTACTGCGTCTTGTGAGGCAGCGGCAGAACCGTGGGAGGCTGGTATGAGCGGCTTTTTCCCGCGCTGTCATCTCCGTTTTACAAGCATGTCTCTGTAGACCACATGTCTCAAGCTACATCCATCCAAACACCATATGGATGTAGCTTGAAACGGATTTGTAAAAGTCACATTGCATGTGATTTTTTTTGCTAAATCGGATCAGATTTCAATTGAATATGCACAAAAATCGGATTTGGACTGACAGTCTGAACGTAGCCTAGGTGATTGCGCTCATGTTTGGTAGTCGGAGGCACCTGGGTGGAGGAAAAGCCTCCAAAGGGATTCTGCTGGGCCACCAGCCAGTTGACAATGCGGTTAGCATAGCTCAGAGCAGGCTTCGGCTTTACATTGAGAACCGCTAGAAGCACGTAAGAGCTGATCTCCACCGCCAGAGTATCACCAGATGTTGTCTGAGACCAATGGAGCTTAGTGCCTTAGGACGAAAGGGAGAAAGTTGATACCAAAGAACCTGATGGACCAACATCTCAAGAGGCTGGTAAAGCTCACCATTAGAAATTGTAATGTCGTTCAAGGCACTTAAAAGCCATGATCGAGTGGTAGTCTCTCCAGCCAGACTGAAGGTGTAGGCCAGCAGAGCCATGGCATAAGTGTTTCCCAGGTTCCCAACAACAGGCCTCAAGCATGACAGAGCTTTGGTAATGACGGGATCCTGAAAAATCAAAGCAAATAGAATGCAGCCAGAACAGAAAGGTCCTCTGCAAGGAGACTGGAGATGTTTTTACCGTGACAGAGACGCCTTGTTCGAGCAGCGATGAAACAATGTAGGCGGTCATGGTCACGCCGTCGCTAACTCCACCCTAAAACACACCAGCACATTTTATTTAGAAGAACGGTCTCACACTAATTCTATTGGTTAGAGCGTATTTTAAGAAACATGTAATGCACCTTCATGTCGTTGTGGTACAGAGTTCCCTTCTGCATGAAACAGCCATCTGAACCCTGCTTTCTGATCAACCAATCCTTTGCGCTCTGCAGGACACGTGGATCAATGGAAATAAATTGCCTCGCTAGACTAAAGGACCTCAGGACAAAGGCGGTCAACCTGGCAGTGGAGTACAAACTGAACTTACAAACTGCTGGTGCCACAACAGATTATACACAACAGTAGAACAGTGTGAAACTCACCATGCATTCGATTCATCATAACCAAATGTGCTGTATGAACCATCATCATGTCTGTAGTTCAGTTGTCCTTGGTATCCTGATTAGGTCAAAAGCCACATGTAAATTGGTCAGGAAGGGAGTTCCTGACTCAAAATGGGAAGAGCAGGTTTAAACTTCCTTGGAATTTTGTTCCCTACATATTTAGTGGATTTGGTCACCCATACCGCTCTGAAGGTAGCTTGTGGCGGTCTCTCGGATGGCTGCCGTGAGTTGCCCTGTGACGTCCAGGTACAGCAGGATGTAAATATTGGGAGCAAGAATAATCAAATTCTGTTCTCCACAGCCAGATGGCATCTGTAACAACCCATCCAGATTCTTCAGCGCACGACCCATTATGTCGCCTACGAGAGGTCAAGCATAAACCCACATCAGAAACAAAGTTATTCTGCCAAACATCACCTGTCTGTTTCTACTTTAAAATACTAAAAATACTTTACCAAGAACTGAAACTGAGCATCTGGCTGATTCCTGAAGCACGTTTTTTGGAAACATCAGAGTCACGTCTTGAGAAAGAACGTTTCCTAGGGACAGAACAGAATGGATCAGCATTGAGCGCTAGGCTAATGCTTGGCTGCACGGGGAGAATGTGTTTGGGAATCATACCCCTAGTTTCACAAACACAGTTTAAGCCTAATCCCAGACTAAAACGCATGTTTGAGCCGTTTTAACTGAAAGCAATTTACAATGACATATCTTAAAATGAAGTCAGTGCCATTGTTTTGTCTCAAGATGCACATCAGTCATGTTTTTTTTCTAAGGCATGTTTATAAATGCAACTTAAACGTCCTAATAAATGTGAATTGAATTCATTGAACTAAAGCCTAATCCCGGTTTAATTTAAGCCCTGTCTGTGAAACCGGGCCATTGAGTGCAAACAAACCCTTTGGACAGAGTAACCAACTCTGGGTGTTTGTCTTTTCAAGTCCTTCGGGCTATAAAAGCAATAAAACACCACATCAGTAAAGCAGCATGAGCTCCATGATCAAACTCCAGAAGACTGGTTAACACTCACCAGGACAAGTAGACTTCGAGAAACTACATCAATGTGTCCTCTCGTCGGCACTGTCACGACCTCAGTGCCACACCGAGTCCGGGACGGTACAGCTGAAGCATTGACAGTCACATTGACAGCTCCTGCAGTGACAGACAGAAAGTGAGCAACACCTAATACACACTCAATTTAGAGATAGACAGTCCAAAACTGACCGAGAACAGAAGCTGAGAGAACCCATTTGAAGGTCTTTCTCTCATTGGCACAGAGACAGGACAAATATGGATCAGTAAACGACTTAAGAGTGAAGGCCGTGGATGAAGCTGGCGTTACTTTAACCTGCCAATGAAACATCAGGGCACAGAGCAAAGACATGGGAACTTTTCTATACAGATCCATTGTATAAAGGAAAATAAACAATGACACACCATGATGCACTTGGACAGAGAGTTGTAGACCGTGGCCTTCAGATTAAAAGACTCCCCACGGACAATGGAGTATGGCAGGGAGAGCTCCAGGAAGAAGGGCTGGAAGACTGTCAGGACAGCAGGAGGGGCCAGACCAAAACCTGTGGAGGACAGGCAAAACACCTCTGTCTGCCATGTGGTGATGGTGTCAGGAACATTGAGAGGAACTTTTATGGAGCCAGTGTCTCTGAAGGACAGCAGAAGAGAGAAAAAATGAGTAAAAACTGTGGGCAAGTTACTTTCGATGGAACACACAAGATGCTTCACTAACCCCACTTCAACAAGCTGCCAGAGCCATGTTTCTGGAAAGTAACTCCTGACGGTCACTTTAAAAGAGTGCTTGTCTCCAGCACTTTCTGCTTCTGGAGGAGGAGCAGCAGCCGCCGTAGCCAAGTTAACCGCATCAGTTATTTTAAAGGTTAAAGGAGCAGGTGAAGTCACTGAAATAAAAGACAGGACAAGACTTGTTCTTGCTTTCTGCATGCACTTTAGTTCTGAAGCTACAAAGGATCTCAACCGCCCCACTGTTGCATTTATAATAATAAGATTAAAAACACCCAATGTCAATACACAAAGAAAGAGGAATAACCTCCCATAGCTCAAGGACAGTTCACCATATCATGGAGAATGTGTTCAATTAATCCGCATAGACCTACTTTCGGGAATGATGGGTTGAAACTGCTGGCAAAGAAGGGGTTGTAAAGCGAGATTTGTTGCGATCTTCATCCCCACGCTCTGTCAGAGTAACAAGTCAAAACAAAACAGATTAAAGTCAATGACTCAGTATTATTCAGTGACTAGATGGTAATGAATGGTTTTCTACCTTGAAGGCTGCATAGGCAATATCTATAGGAGTATCTCGACGGACTACTTTCCGAACACCTACACACTGTGGTTCATCCTCAATGCTGTCTGGGTAACCTGATAGCAATCTCACCGGGAGCAAGTCAAACACCTGGGACCATGAAACAGAGTTGGTATGTTGCTTGTTTCTGGAAGATTCTTGAAATAAATGCATTTATGTTTGGCATGTTATGTCACCGAGTTTATAATGTTAGGTGTTAAACTAACACTAAAACTGCAGCAATCATAACAGCCACATCATAATAGCATAGGTTTGTCAAATTGATCCATCAGCATTACTCAAATTCTAAAGCTGAACATGAATGTCAATCAAGTCCAACAAGTATTTAAAGCAACATGGATACCATTTTAGGACTCAGACGTCTTCCTGGCTCCAAGATCCAGCTGCTTTGATCTACAACGCTGAGACCACACAGGGATCCTGCTTGAGCAGAGACAGTCAAAACATTTCCCTCACTAGGAACAGCCGTAGTAGGAGAGAAATTCAGAGACACCTGGAACAAGAACCAACACATGCTGTATGACACACTGTTCCCCATTTGAAGCCAAAATATGCTAGTGCACATCCTACCTGTTTTTGTAAACACGATTCAGTGTCAAAAGACTCACTAACAGCAAGTACATTCTCACTGGGCAGAACGCAGTAGACCAGAATCTGAACCACTGGAGCCATTTTGATACTGACAGACAGCTGGAACGACACGGAGCCGCTCGTGACTGTATCAGCAGCTATTGCTGTGACCTTCCAACCTCCATGGAGAACAATAACTCCTCTGGACAAGACCTGACAGAAGACAAACAGGTGCTGGACAAACAGACCAGCAGTCATCGAAATCACTACAAAACTGGTCTCCACTTACCATATAGATAATGTCAGCTTTGGTGCTACCAGCCTCTCCAACAAAAGAATATTTCACCGTCACTGGGAACGCAGCACCACATTTGAGTGGCTGCTCAAGATTCACTATAGTCAGTTCACTAATTGATGGAATATCGGGAGAAACAGGTTGGCGAAGCTGAACAACCCTCGTATCTATAGTGAAGTATGGCAATTTGTAACCATAAATAACTGCTGGAGTCACACTTGCCTGGGGAACAACAAATGGAATAGTTTCATGCGAGAGAGAAGTCTTCATTTCACAAAATTCAAAGAGCAAACCGTACCAGGAGATATAGAGCAGCTTTAGAAAGTTTAGCAGTATTGAGGGAGAACATGGCCAGTCCGTTCTGGTTTGTAGTTAGATTCAACAGCAATTTGTTGGGCCAGCTGTTACTATCCAGGAGATACACAGTTTTGATCGCAATTGGGGTATCATCGTAACGAGACACTGAGATCTATTGGGAAAGATTAGGTTAGGAAAGGGAACCAATGAGAAGGCTTCTACGACAATGGATGAACTTTTACTTGCCTTTCCATTAATCACTGATCCAGGTTCAAAATGATCCGGGAGGTCCAAAAACGTGACCTTGCCGACTTCAAATGTAATGGACACGGTTGCATATTTTGACATAACCACATCTGGGGAAAAAGAAACATACGCACCAAATAATGTTTGTTTTTAGCACTATGCCAGCTTCTGTGGCTATTTTCATGGCAAGAAAAATGTATGGTAAAACTAAATCCGCTGTTTATAATTAATCTTTGCTATTAGCTATTAAACTATTTTGGTTAATTTTGTTAAAAACTTCTTCAAAATGTTTCTCACAGGGTTAAAACCAGCACAATTTAATAAAACATGCTTCAATGATAAAGAGTTTTGACTGAAATAAAATTTTGGTGGATCTAGTCTTAAAAACTTGTGTTATCCTGGAATGGCCTATTCTGCAACCAGCATAAACAATCTGGTTCCATCGGTTTGAGATTTAAAAGAAACACCTTCCAACATTGGGGTTGATTTCATGAAGTTTGTTCATAGTATATAAAACCCATTCTGTTTGCCATTTGTTATTCATATAGAAATTTTAGAAGTATTTTTTTTTAGAAGTCGGTGTTCTCATTTCCTTTGATTCCACAGTGTCCAGGTACCAAACAAAACCAGATATTAAATTGATGACCCTCTAGTTCAAGCAGTTTCGAAAGAATCATTACAAGACATGCTTGGAGACATGACTTTGCATCTGTAATAAGAACATTTCTGTTGCATAGACTATGTAGTCCAATGCCAAAATGATAGCTCAATTTACAGCCAAAGAAAATGCTATGTTCAGGGATGGATATTCCTCTTTCTGATGGTTGATTACAAACGCAGATGATCTTCAGATTTTTACCCATCAGTATATAAAGTGATATGTGATTACGCACCGAATAAACAAGTCAACTTCCTCCAAAAACATGCCGTTGGTTCAGACCAGCCATTAGCTCACCTGTTCCCGCCTCGGTGACGTTCACAGTAACAAAAAACAAATCTTGAAGAACTTTCTCAAATTTGGGGTTGAAAAACGATGATGTATCTAAGGTAAGGGAGGCACAGCCCGTGGCATTCATCTGGTAGCAGAACAGAGATAGGCACATTTAAGTCAAGTCCAAGCAGAAGACAAACCCTTAGTTGTAAGGCAGGACCCACACACCTTAGTGGTTTGATTCAGGCACGGAGGGGTAGCCACAGGAACCACAGAGTATGGAAAAGGATCACGGCATACTTCCACAAATGCTTGACCAAGCACAGGTTGGCCATTTGTGTATCTGGGAAACATCACAAGGAACAAGATCAAGAACTGACCAACCACAAGACAGGAAACATCACAAGGAACAAGATCAAGAACGGACCAACCACAAGACAAGAAAATAAAATGTCACTCACTTGGCACAAGCCTCAACTTTCAGTCCCACATCTGCAACGCTGTACGTCTGTGGTGTGTTTACGGTCAAATCAAACTTGGGCAAAACTAAACCAGAAACAAAACGCTCTAGATCAAGTCCTCAGATCTGCGATTACACATCGTTCACAACGACTTACCATATTTTTTCACCTCAAAACCGTGGGAGACTGTTCCGTCACCAATAAAAGCTTTCAATGTGTACATCCCTATCTGAGCTTCCGGGTTTAACTTGTGAGAAAGTTGCAATATCCACTCCTCCGAGGAAACGTTTGTCCACTGACCAATCCGGTTATTATGATTGTCCTATTAAAACAATTAACAGCTTAGAGCAGGGTTACTCAAACTTGGTCCTGAAGGGCCACTGTCCTGCACAGTTTAGCTCCAACCCTGATCAAACACACTTAGCTGTGAGTTTCTAGTGATCCTGAAGACATTGATTAGCTTGCTCAGGTGTGTTTGATCAGTGTTGGAGCTAAACTGTGCAGGACAGTGGCCCTTCAGGACCGAGTTTGAGAAACCCTGGCTAAGAGAAATACTGCAAACAAAGCAAAAGTGCAAAAAGCAGAGTCAACTTGAACCAGAGTAAATTCTCACCTCCACCACCACCAGATTGTACTGTAAGACACAAAAACAGAATATTAAGCATTTAAAAGCACAAACACACTTGATGACAAAGTCATTGAAAAGGAAAGTGCAAAACTCTGCATGTAGAAATAACCAGCATTAAATTTTCAATTTGTTCATGGTCAGATCACCCAATATGGTGAATGATAAGATCAGGTCTTACCATTTGATCGAGAGGCACAAGTTTGGCATCCATGGTGACGACTCTAAAATTCACTACAAAGACAGCAATAAACATTCACATTAGTTGCATAATGCACTTGAAGGCGATCAGAACTTGTAGCATAATGGACTTTCTATAATATTCAACCATGGGTCATTCACAGCTCACCCGTTTGTCCTGGATTGTAGATGGGTTTGTCTGTTTGGATTAAGGTCAAAGGCATGTATCGTCTGAACATGACTTTCCTTTCTTGGGTCGCTCTGAAGATCCTCCCTTGAACTTCCACCTTTAGCTTCTGCACCGATTCTCTATCTACTTGAGGAGCCTGCAGAGAAACTCAGTTAACATACAACAAACCAGACGAAAAAGCCACATGTGTCTGATGACAGACCTGGAAACTAAAGCAGCGGTGAAACGGCTTCATAAAAACCTCCTGCAAAAGTTGAGTTTTCCTGGTTGTGTCATCAAGCAGAGAAATGGTCATTGTGAGACTCTCTTGGGATTTCAGAAGAGTTATGCATAGTTTGGCGTCTGATCCAGACTCAATCACTGCAGGGAACATCACCATGAATAACCTGTGTAGACATCATGAAGTTTAGGTTCAGAAACCATTTGGAACCAGGGCAGAACATGTACAAATTGGTTGAACATTCACAGAAAGTGGCTGCCACAGGGTTGCGCATCAAAACTAGCCTAATTGGCAATCAAAAATAGCCCAAAGTGAGTGGGTTGGAGGGGGCAGGTGGGGTGGTGTGTTGGAGCGCCGAATTTGTAAGTACATTCAGTTGGTTTTCTGGGTGGAACAAACCTTTAAGCTGCAAGGGGAAAAACCCACAGGAAAACCACAGACTAAGCAAAAACTGGGTTGCGGTCCCATGCGGTCAAAAATAAGAGCACAAGACAGACATTTTGTTCAGAAATACATAAACAATGAGGAACGAGAAACTCCAACAGCACAAAAAAATCCCTTCAACATGACTTATTTTGTTTTTGTTTTTTAAAGGGTTAATGTCAATGAAGTGTTAACCTTAAAGTCCCCCTTTGGTGAAAATCAAGCTTTTAAATGTTGTTTATATGTCTATGTGGTGTTTTTAATATGCTTTAAGACAAACCATGTGTAAATTCACAAGTCAACACCATTGCGGAGTATTTTCTCCTTAAAACTGCAGTGAACCAAAGAGAGTCTCAAAAACACGGTTTGAAATCGCTGGTGTTTCTGACGTCACACTCACAAACTACCTTGTAACCAATCGGATCAACATGTGATCGTCAACGAGTGGATCTCTGAGTTGCCGTGAGTGGGGGCGAGCTAATTTGCATATTAATAGAATCGCGTAGGCTATACTAAATGAGGCATGCCATTTTAAGGAATGGAGAAATTTTTCCAAGGAAAAAAACGGTTAAATGTCATTTTGGTGATCAAAAGTGAGATTTAAGGGATACAATTGACTACAGGGGGACTTTCAGTGCTAATGAACAGTGGTTTGGTGGGTCCTATTCATCCTTTGACCACTAGGTGGCCACAATGTACAACGTGACTAGTGAACTTTACCATACGGTCAAGGATTTAGTACTTCGTTTTGCCATCTTTAAAACTGCATCTGCATAGATTAGGCCCCTTATGTTCACCTCAAAGCCATATACTTACGGCCTTTTCTGTCCATCAACAGCAAAGAGGAAAAGGGCAAAAATAAGCCCTTTCCAAAAACAAATCTCCCTCACAGCCATAGAGCAATCATCCAAGACTAGAGAGAAATCGAGCGTACGTCTCTTTAAAAAATGAATCCTGCAACACTTCTGTTAAGATCCACGCCGTTCAATTACTCTACAGCTCCTCTCAATCAGCTGCACTGATTCAAGCTTTAATGAAACGCTTTTATTAATTCAGAACAGGTTGATTTAACACTTTATCTTCAGGCAATCGGAACATCTTGGGCAGAGCACCGGTAATTAATCACAGGGTTGCCAACTCACGCATTTGACGTGAATCAGAAACACAGCTTTTACTCTGCCCGACAAAAAATCTAATTGACAATCTACATTAATTGTTATTCTTTTAAAAAAAAAAAATCCATGTTTATTTCACGTTTTCTATGCTCTTAGAAAGTGCTATTAATCACGTTAGAGGTT
>NC_138743.1:4116987-4139487 GCF_965113295.1 Leuciscus leuciscus
ATGTTAACTAATGAACCTTATTGTAAAGTGTTACCAATATTTTAATTATAGAGCCTATTAAAAAGAAAAACTGACACCCTCTCGCTTTTCTGAATAAGAAACATGATTTCATTCAAACCAGCTGCTGTTTTCAAATGCATTTAACATGCCATAATCTCCTCATATTTGTTCATGCTGTGTTGGTTTCGACAGCAAACCCGATAAATGAAGCACACACTGTGCATGTGTGCGAGAAGAAGACCTCCATTAATGGGCAATAAGATGAAAGGGCAGCAGTGGAGGATGAGACAACATCTCATTTCTTCAATTAATCCAATTTAAAGAAGAACACAGGCCAGCTGAGACCGAGACAGAGCGCTTGTCTTCCATCAAGAGCAGAGCGGCATCCAGGGGAAACCCTGCCAAACACACGCGCACGCGCACGCGCACGCACGCACGCACGCACACACTCATGCGCGCGCGGCTCACCGTGACATTAATGACAATGGACAGATGTGCAGATAGACGTCCGTCACATGGAGAATGAGGATATGAGGTTAGGTCATTATCTGTAGTGCTGCAGGGGAATAGATAGAAATCTGGATCAGCATCAAGTTAAATTACACGAGACAAATGCAAATAAAAATCAGTCAACCTTTGTCTCACTCTCTTGTTATATTTTAATTAAAACAATGCAAAGCAACTATTTTATTCTGACAATATCTGACTTCGAAAGCACATCATATATTTCAAGTCAACATCCAGATTATATTATTTTTTGCTAAAGAAAATGAAGCCTAAGAACCTTTAAGATTTGTTGCTTATTTTCATGACAATTAAGCACATTTTCTCCGTAAAGTCTCATTACTTTAATGTGAGCAAATGTCATTCAAACTACTGAAACACAATAATGAGAATGTCTGGGCACATTTTAATTTGTCTGGATCTTTTAATTAAGATCAGCATTAAATTTAAGGATTTGCACCATGTCATGATAATAAAAAATAAAATGCACAATATTAATGAACTCAATTATATTAATGAAACTTTTTGGGGGGGAAAGTCATAGAAATAATGTAATGATTTAATAAATTTTAATTCACTTTATGCAAATTGTAATATGCCCAAGAATGCATTTTGTGCAAATCAGAGATTCATCAGTGCACATCGCAAACGTATATATGTTTTATTTCATTTATCAATTTTTTTTTCAGTTTCTCCTGAGAAAAGAGGCCAGTAATCTCACAAAGTTTCAGAAGAGATCTCAACAGCTGTGCTCAGATTTGCTCAAGAAACCAAAGTCTGCATCTCACAAAAGATCAAATTCTCTCTCAGTCAAATGATCTGAGCTGCTATTCACTTTATAACTCTTACTGTTCGCCAACTTAACATTTGTGTCTATTTTTAATTCTCCTATAGGGCATTTTCTGAGAAGCATCTGATACTTCCACACGGAATGAATCATAAATGAGACCTCCATTAAGTTTCCTGTAGGATGAAAGAGCGAGAACATGTTTCTTCTGGACAAATGGCTTCTCTTCTCAGTCTTTGACTCACTTTCTGTTGTTCGCTCCACTCTGAAAGGTCTTGTTCTCTAGTCTGATGTCAGTTCTTCGCTGTCAGACCTCCTTAGCATCATATTCGTCTCTCTTTCTGACTCACAGTCACAGCAGGGCTTTCGTTCTCTCAGACTCGATCTCTGACTCTGCCTTTTTACAGCACTTGTCTAGCATTCAGTAAATCAGCGATCTGCCCTGACATGTGTCCATTCAAGTATGCAAATATTATAAATGCTTGTTTAAATCGGTGTAAGCACACGGGGGGTGAGCACAGGGTTAGGTTTCACACAACTGTCACGTGCCCTCGTGGCGGTAACACACCACACACACACACACACACACACACACACACACACACACAAGAGGGCGCTACAGTTTCCTTCAATAGTCCGTGAAGCTGAATAACAATGCACAGTTTAACTTTAACTTTTATCCTAACTTGCTCAGTAAAATCAGAGATGGCTTTATTGGGAGATACGAGGGTTCATAGCTCTGCCAAAGAGTGGTGCAGGTATGACTGTGACATCACTTTGTAGGCCAAAACATGGAAGCGAGTATTTTAGCACTTCCGGTTCGGTTCCATCGTCCCGAAGTCAATGGTTTTTTTGAATGGGGTTTTGGTTAAATGGCTGAAATAAGGTCTGTGTTCACCAGGGGGGTAATCGAGCTCTCGATTTCCGTACCACCCCCGGCGGCCGCCATTGGCTAACAAGCCTTCACCTGCTGTTAGCATCCCATTGACTCCCATTCATTTTGGCGTCACTTTGACAGCGAATAACTTTACATCTGAGGCGTTTAAAGACTCCATTTGTCCATTATTTATTTCTAAAGAAACACGACAATGTATAAAATGCTCCATTACCTTGTATCTTACGTTATGGCCACGTAGAAGCAGTTTTTGTAAAAGCTAACGATTGCGTCATAACCACGCGACTCTCTGGAAATTACCGTAGAGACAGGAGGAGAAGCTCGCAGTCAATCGGGGGGACGTGGAGGCATAAAGTCCGATAAAGTCAAGGGAGAAGCCCATAGAGAGTCATAAAGTTGCTCCTGCTCCTAGCTCATGGACAGCTCCTACTCACGCTCTCCGTCTCTGCAAGTTTCGGAAGGGAATGATTCAGATTTCTCTTGGCACAGCTACTAGAAGACTTACAACTGTCAGTCAGGCTGCTCACGTCACATCCACGTCGTCAAGCTCAGTTTGAGTCTGCGCAGTTCGCTCGGCAATCAGGAAATGAGTGCTTCTAATTTGCTTCACTTTTCTCCGTTGAAACCTATGGGGTCGCTGTGTCCAGTTTATACTGTCTATGGTGTTCACACTAAATGCGTCTCTATAGCACGCTTTGTGTTTATCCTGCAATTTATAAGCGGAAATGAGTTTTTACGTGCATAGGATACGCATGGGTAGGTTTAGTAGTGGTGTTGTGGGGTGCGTGTTTATTACACGCAATAAAGTGCGTAAAAAAATGCACGCGAAAACTGCGTATCATATGCACGTAAAAACTAATTTTCGCGTATAATTGCACGATAAACACAATGCGTGCTACAGAGATGCATTTTCATGAGATCAGGCTCAAGATACTTTCACATTTTATTCTACAACATAAAATACATTAATATTACCCCACTCATGATTTTTTTAAGATGTCACGTGTCTTGAAAAAGGTGGTTGCTAAATGGGGCTATACAGAGTCTGTCGAGGAGATTAAACGCTGAACAGGTAAACTCAGTCCGCTTTTACAGCATCGTTATGCTTATAATTGTGCTCTTATAAACTATTCTATCTCAAACGTTCTGAGAAAATGTTTTTAGATAAAAACTGTAAGAGTTGTCGGAAGCTTAGTGATGGTGACATTGACTTCGTGGGACTGTGGTGTTGTTAATTTATAGCCTATACCTTTAGCTTTTTACTTCTGGCGACTGCATTTAGGCTTCAAAATTCATAAAAGTTGAGTTCATCTCTGATAATTATCTTGATGGACAAAACCATAGACTGTAAAAAAAGATGGACGACGCCCCTTCGCTCTCTTCCATTGATGAGAACTGTAGCCGCCAGAGTCCCGATATGGCGCTGACATATTGGAACTTGAGTCTGCGCAGTAGCGATCTCGGGACCAGACCTGCGCAGTAGTGAGCAGGAAGTAATAATAATAATAATAATAATTCATTACATTTATATAGCGCTTTTCTCGGCACTCAAAGCGCTTTACATAGGAGGGGGGAATCTCCTCAACCACCACCAATGTGCAGCATCCACTTGGATGATGCGACGGCAGCCATATTGCGCCAGAACGCCCACCACACACCAGCCACAAGTAAAGCCGCGAAATCAACGCTCCGCCCTCACTCTCGCAGAATGCACTCAGGGAGAGTGGATTCTGCACACTTTTTAAAAAATGTATTGCAGTACGACAAGAGGCTTGTTAAAATAAAGTAAACACAATCTCCTCAGTCCTCCGAAGATCCCGAAAAAATGTCCGTTGGTGCTTCAGTGACTACTTCGCTCAGAGAACCTGTCAATCACAGCTGTCAATCATGACGTTACACCACCGCATCACGTAACTAACTAAAAACCAACTTATTTTTTAAACAGACACTTGAACTTACATCAGCGTGATAAAAACGACAGCAAATGAAAGAAACCACCTTTGGAAAAAAGATATTTGAAGTGTAATTTAATTGTTTAGTTGGTCTCACGTCCCGTTGAATAACACGGGGAGGCGGGGCTTATGACCTATACTAGGACCAGTCACCGGGGGGCGATCGAGACGTTTTGGCTTCACTTTTCAGGGCTTGTGCGGCACGCTTGGACAAAACGTGCAAGTGTCATAAACTTTTGTTGATCACAGAGCTTGTTTTTAGCGATAATCCAAAAAGCCTATTGGGTTTTTGTCGAGGGAACCAGTGTGATGCTAACAGCCTGTTGGCCTACAAAGTAAAGTCATACCTGCACCACTCTATTGGAAAAAGTGCGTCCGAAAACGTAGGCAGTGACTTGTTGCCTCGCTGCTCTATCAGGCAATGACTTTTGCACACGAAGGTTCCTCACAAAACTGACCACCAACCGCAAATTTCAGACGCCATCTTTCTTTCTTTTTTTATAGCTCAACTGTCACAGAATGAAAAGCACAGGATTGTGGGATATCAAAGGCAGTGAAGGATGTATCTATGCTGCCTTCAAAACTGATCAGCTGAAGGCATCTCAGGAGAGAGGAAGTGAAACTAACTTTTTGATTACCACATAAGGTATGTATTATTTTTTTCTAATAATTCAACAGTCTGTCGTCAATTATTCCTTACATAACTAACAATGAACAATACATTTGTTGTATTTATTAATACTAATATTAATATTTGTTAAAGGTGCATTAAGCAACTTTTCATGTAAAAAATACCCGTTTTCTAACCCATACATGCTTAAACAATTGCCTGATGGGCTGAATGAGCCCTTCTCTGATCACTGAGATTGTCTCTATAATCCTGTAAAGTAAAATAAATAAGAGGGATTCGGGCCGGAATTTTAGACTGGGCGTGACGTCATGCGCGTTCACGGCACGCTCACATCTATGTCTGGCAGGTTTGTGTATTCGCCGGCATTCTCCGTAGAAGATGGATTGTAAGAGACCGGCTTGTAGTTCATTTCAAACACCAACGCAAACTCCACGCAAGATAAAAAAAAAGAAAACTTGTCTCTAGTGCAACCAAAAGGGCAAAATTGGACTCAGACAGGCGTCGGAATAAGACGAGAGTAAACATAGGGAAGTGTATAGATGTTGTGTATAGTTACCCTTTTTTTGTCTTATAAATGTATGAACTACTGTGACCTTGCCCAGGGACAGCAGCTGAAAAGTATTGACACATTTCACATAAATGTTCATCAGTGTGTATTGTCCCTGGCAAAATATCTACTAAATAAATCTGCACTACATGTAGTTTAATGATTTGCTATTCGGTTAAAACAGTTCAAATATCTTGAGTGTGATATAAAATGCTGATATATAAGTTAGATAATTAGACACAAATTTTGAGCAAATTACTGCTTAATTAGGATGTATTGCTATTGGAATATGCTACTTAGCAGATCAATAAAACAGGCTAAACCCCCGCAAATCTTCGGCGGATTAGCCTGTTTGGCTTTTATGGTAACGTCATAGTGCCATTTAATTGTTTATTACCTTGAGACAATTGAGTGTACTTTTTTGACCGACTGTGCTTTGAGCTTTTACAAAGTAACAACTTATATTGTTCATGAACGTGTTTCCATAATAATACAATCATAAGTGGATACAGTAAACACATAACACAGTTCAACATGGAGATAGATGGAAATACAAAACGAAGTTTTCTACTACCCCCGTTTTTCCCTCACACATAAGTGTGTAATTTACTCAATTGCCTTTCCTTTCACATATTTAAAATGACTTGCAGATTTATAACTTTATTACCTCTGAAGACATTATGATTGTAAACAAAAGATTTGCGGCTGATGCTCCTTTGGTTATGAACAGCTCGTGCTCGTGCAAGCGTGCGTGTGCGTGTGGTCCATGAGCGTGCACATCTCTGGCTGCAGTTTCACTTGCCGCCAGAGGTGGCATAGTTCTGCAAAAACTCAGAATCTTGCTTAATGCACCTTTAATGTTAGATAATAAAAATACAACTGCTCATTGTTAGTTCATGTCAGCTCAGGTTTATTAAATATCAACAAATAGCCTACAACTTTTGATTTGATCAGTATCACTGTTGTGTTGTTAATAAATAATAAATAAAAAATGCTAATTTGGTGATAAATATTGTTATTGTTATGTTAAAATCAGTTTTGCTGCTTAATAAAAATTTTATGGGAAAAAAAATATAACTGTTTTTTGTTAGTTCATGTCAGTTCAGGTTCATTAAATAATATTAACAAATAGCCTACAACTTTTGATTTCATCAGTAAGCCTAAATGTTTATTAATTATATTATTTAAGATTAATAAATGCTTTAGAAGTATTTGTCCATTTACTAATGCTGACAATGAAAGCCTAATTCTTCCTTTATGCCTATTTAAAATACTATGAATTAAGTTGTAATTTGAAGGACATTTTCAGCTCAGTTCAGACCCTGATGATGTTTCGAGTCTTGCTGTTACTAATGCTGTTGAGTCACATGAAGTGGGCTGAAACTAATTCAAACGCAGTCAAGTGTCCAAACGACATCTTTGTACTTCTCTGCAAAGCACCCAAAATAACTTATTTAACAACACTATTCTTCTTCCTGTGGCAGTGAATGTGTTTGTAGCGAAGAACAGATCTCCTGAAACTGGGTTTTTTCCAATTAACAGACATTCTTTGCACTTTTTACCTTTATTCAAATGAGCTGAATATGAGCCGAAGCTCTTGCTTTGTATATTCCCATGAACATAAAATCCCTGATGGGATTTTGTTTTATTTATTATAAGACTGGAGCTTGCATAATAAAATAAGGCTTTCTGTAAAAGCACCAGAAAAAAAAAAGAAGCAAATCTCATGACGCCCTTCTTTTGACCGTCTGTTTAAAAATCAAGATCCAAGGATTGGCATGGGTAGATGAAACTATCATTTGAAGCATGCATGCTACAGAAATCACATTTACTTTATGAATATACACAGCTGGCAAGTGAAGATGGACAAATTATGATGATCCAAGTGATCCAAAGTGCTGCGGTTTGTTGAATATTTTACATGAGCTGGTACGATCAGAAGCAGATGAAGTGTTCGTTAAAAGTTGAAAGAGACACACACATCACATCTCTAGATATGGCTCGGGAACCAAGTCGTGGGATTTTTTCAACCACCAGGGAAAAAAATCATAATCCCATCGAATGAAAGAGAAAAAAGTGGTGTAACACCCAAAGAAACATGCCGAATGACAGGAGGATTGTTATTTGCAAATGAATCTGCTATAGGCGAGTTTTCTCCACCTTTCTCCATATTTCCACGGTGAATATCCAGCATCATTCTTCAAAAGGTGGAAGGTCATACTAGCTTTTTAAATATTTATAGTGAATTTTCTCCTCTCTTTGTGGTCAGGAAGATTCGCTCCCAATGCATTTGTGTTAAAAATAAAGCAATAAGCTGCTGGAGGTCGTGAGTTACAGTGTTAAGAGGTGTTGTGTGAACACAGCCTCCAGTTTTCATTCTGCAGTGTGTTCATCACTTGAACCTGGATGACAGACCTCGGATTGCATGTACTGGAACATCCTACAGACGTCCTACAAATGTCCTTACTATCCTTGTAGGAACATCATTACACACACACACACACACACACACACACACACACACACACACACACACACACACACACACACACACACACACACACACACACACACACACACACACACACACACACACACACACACACACACACACACACACACACACACACACACACACACACATAAGGGAACATCACTATCACCGACTTACACTACACCCCCAAAATGTCACTCGTGATCTGCATTCCAATGACATTCAGTCATGTTGTATTTGATTTATTTCAGAAGGTCCCATTACTTTACCCAAGACTAAAATAAATTAGTCATTTACTCACCAAGGTTGTGCATTACAAAATATATACAGCCCCAAATCCAGAAAAGTTGGGACATTTTGTAAAATGTAATATAAAATCAATAATCTGTGATTTGTTAATTCTCTTTAACCCTTATTTAACTAACAAAAGTACATAGAAAAAAAAATTCCAATGATTTCACTGGCCAAATTAATTGCATATTGTAAATATGAACACATTTTGAGAGAGAGAGAGAGAGATGCCCGCCCACTTTTTCAGCGCTGGTTCCAGGAAATATTTTTCCCAAAATTTTTTCCCATAGGGATTTATTTTTATTTTTATTATTAATACATTTAATTAATAAATTTAGCATTTTAAGCCATTAAACAAGCCAACCAGCTAAGAGGAGAATCACAACATTTTGATTTGAAGCAAAACAATTTTTGAAGGTTACAAGACTGTGTACTTCATGGCTTAAGTGAGGGAATATCTACAATCCCACGGAAAACGATGGAGAAATTATAAAATTTATTGCAAGATATGCATATATATTTAATATTTACACAAATTATATGATCAATAAGTTATTACAACATATATTTTTACATTGCTTTAACATCAAAATAAGGTAAGCAATTTTCAGCTTTTATGTTATACAAGGTTCAACAATTTTTAAGTTGAATGAAATTTAAGTTGAAATGACTTAAACATCCAAGTTGAATGTACTTAAAAATTTAAGGCAGCAACTTAAAAAAAAAAAGTTTAAGTATTTTAAGAGCATAATTTCCAATGGGAATGGGCGGAGCTGCGTTTATTTATTTATTATTTATTTATTTATTTTTACCACGAATTCTCCTGTTCAACATGATTATTTTAAAACTAACTTTACAGTATATCAGTGACAATATCAAGTTAGTCATTCGAGCAATCCGTTGGCTAATGCAAAACTACTTATTGTCAAAATCGACATCCCTAATTAGCAGCCAGTAAACGTGTCACTCGTGCATAAATTCCCCTCACAGCAGGTCTTTGGGTTTGGCATCATCTATCGTGTGTGACAGTCTCTCAGTTCGAGGTTGTGCTGTGATTACATTGTTCTTGTGCCGAGCCCAGAGCCATAATCAATGCTGTCGCCCTTCCACAGCCTCCGTGCGCTATCAATCCTCCATCTGTGATCGGAGATCGTTCAAAGCTTCCTGTCGCTTTCTCCGGGCCTTTCCTGCGCGTGCGGTGCGAGGGGGCGGTGCTAGTAATTGAGATTTATTCGAAATAAATCAGAAATAATTTCTAATAGGAGATGTGAAGTCTCCCAGCAATCTCTCTCAGCTGTGATTTTCCCATCCGCAGTGAGTGATGTGTCCCGAGCGAGTGAATGGGGTGTTTGACCGACAGCGGCTGATGGATGGATGGAAACAGGCACTCAGAGGTGTCGCTTTCCCCCCTCAATCTGACCTAAAGCTCTCGCTCTAATGGCTCTTACGTGACGTTATTTAGGTTGGGAGGAGCACTGAAGATTTCTCGCCAGTTCCACCTTATTTTGCAGCGCCGGAAGTTCGCAACACTCTCAACATAAAGGTTCCAAAGTGATGCAATAGAAGAACCATTTTTTTTGTTCCTTAAAGCTGCAGTCCGTAGCTTTTTGGGGTTAAAAAATATCCAAAATAAAATTTTGAACAAGTACATAACCAGCCAGTGTTCAAAACTCTCTGCTTGCCCTAGCTCGCCTTAATGTTGCCTTAATGTTTTTAACTCCAGTGGTACTGGTGGATTTCCGCGGGAAATTCAAGCATGTGTTTGCGTCATTACGTCACATCTGTCCACATAAAGAAGAGTCTCGGCTAGTCGGCTATGAGTGTGAGGATGCTGGAGGAGGAGATTTATAGCCTTTTCTCACAGCACTTGATATAATTAAACTGATCAATTTGATGGCGGATCCAGAAAGGTTCAAACGACAATCACCAGTGACAACTGGAGATTCACCCGTTGTAAAACGCTAAAGACTTTGGAGAAAAAAAAGAGACTGCGACCGGCTCATGCGAAAACAAGGACAAATATTGGAAAGGCGTTTAAATGTCACGCAATGCTGATGTTGTTAACATTAACAATTTGAGAACAAAGTATAATTTGCACGGTTTGATGTGATATGATAAGCGATCGTTAGATTTAATCAGCGCGATTTACTGTAATGCTTTTTTCCCTTAGTTGGTCAGAACAAAAGTGAATGTTACTTACTTGTTCAGACGAGATTTTCCGGTGAAAATTCTTATGTTGATCATACTTCCAAAAAGTAGAATCTCTGATGCCGAATGCCAGGATCCGCACCGGCGCGGTGACTGACAGCCGCACATTCTCCTCAAAACATTGGATTCATCCGCACTGTGCCGTGCCGAGGCACAACCCACGTAAAGCTGATAATTTCGCGAATAACTGCAATTGCAGATTCCGAACAGAGATGGCAACAAAGAGGGAAAACTGCGGACTGCAGCTTTAAAGAAAAATAACATTTTAATAATCTAAAGAACTTTTTTCCACTCTCAAAAAAAGTATTCAGGCGTGTCTTAATAGATATGACACATTTCAATTTCACTTCACTTACACATAATCTAATTAGGAGTATATTTATATTTAATGAGTCTAACATAAACTATTTAAACAGTCTCATATATGAAATTTATTTAAGCTTGATCAACTTAATTTAGTTTGTTTTAAGAAAGAAGAGCACCTTCTGCACATGTATTTTTGCCTCTTGTTCAGTTTGACTGAAGCTAAAGTAACACAATTTTTTAGACATTTCTTTCTGAATTTAATGTTATTGTGTTCAATCGACCTAATATATTTAAAACTGAAGTTTACTTCATTAATTTGTGTTAAAACTACACATGAATCAGTTTTGTTGACGACCAACCGGGCAGTGGATTTGTAGTTCCCATCATGCTTTGCAAGGGACTGCATTAGGAGAGTAAATGTTATGTGTTTTTCAGTAAATGGAAAGATGTTGTAAGTTAGTGTTTAATGTTCAGTTATGTTGGACATTTAGAGGAGTTTCTGAAATTTATCAGAAAATTTCTGATCGAATTGAGTTGGACCAACTCAATTACATTTCATTGCATGAATGAGTTTTTTTATTTTTTTTTTATGAGTTGGGGCTACAGATATTTATTGGATGGAAATCTTGCCCTTAATTAAACTGAGTTTTCCCAATGTGTTATAAAAAAATTTAAATAAACTTTTGTACAATGGAAAGGTTTCATGGATGTTAAGGGTTCGAAGTCTTCGAACCATCGATGCCAATAAAGAACCTTATCTTTACGAGTGTAAGAGTATTTGTGCTACTAACAAGTGTGTTTATGATTATGATAATAAATTGGCAATATCAAGCAGCATGACGGACAGTGTTTGCACAGCTGAATAGCTGGAAGCAGATGAGTCGCGCAGCTCATATGTTAAAAATAAATGGGATAATTGCTTACAGTTATAAATCGCGACTTCAGAAGTTAGTTTGAAAAATAGCATAAAAGCAGAATTATGAAATCGATAGAAAAATGGGTGAGAAAAAAAAATCCCATAGATTTGGTACAGAAACCTTAGCAACATGCATGGCTGCTACTACTGTACATCTGCGCCTTGAATTATTGTTAAGTTGCTTTGGATAAAAGTATCTTGTAAATAAATAAATGCAAATGCATAGCAATGCCCTTGCCACCACTTAGAAGACAATAGCAACTCTCTTAAAAAACTAAAAAACAAACAAAAAGGTTTTGGTTATGGGAGCAACTTGGATCAATGGAAAGAATCTTCAACAAAGTCTAGATGTCCTTTATAAAGCGTCATACATTTTTACAGGATTCTTTGATGAATAGAACGTTCAAAAGAACAGCATTTATTTGAAATGGAAATATTTTATAACATTATAAATGCCTTTACTCTCACCTCTTTTGATCAATTAATTGCATTCTTTCATGAATAATTTTGTATTTATTTTCTGTTTACATAACTCAAGCTTTTGAATGGCAGTGTACATTTCTTACCACACACACTTTTCAGACTTTTTTGTCACTTCAGATACAATTTGCAAATTAGATGTCCATTTAATACAACATGCAAATGGCTAACAATATACAGTGAGAGAATCGTATTTGAACACAACAGAGTGTCTCTTTGATTGAATGCTTCTTGTTCATGGACTGGCTTTGAGCTGTGATAGCAGGTCATTCTGACTCAATCTGATCCACACATGAAGCTTTGATCTTGATGTCCACCTGCATCTGTCCTTTAATATCAGACGTAAGGAGAAATAATAATGCCATCCATGATGCACTTCCTCTGTAAATAGTGAGCGACCAGAGCGTTTTATTTGCACTCAGTTTTTGAGCCGGAGTTTAGACTGTATTCTGAGCATCATACCTCGATTCATCCTCACAATGCTTCTCATTTTTAGTAGTCTTCAAAGTCAAACTCGTGAGTGACAGTCCTGTCGGAAAGTAATGCAACTCCATCCCAAATCCCTTCACAAGGAAGTTAAAGATTACGTGCGAATCATTCAGAGCTGGGATCAAAAATGCACATCTTTCTTCTTTTTTTTTCTTTCTTCTGCTGGTCTGTTGTAGACATGAAGACAGCGGCGTACTGTCGAGTGATGATTCTTCAGAGATGAGTGTCAAAACCACGTCTGCATCACAGTTTGCATACTTCTACTGGGAAAGTATATACTTTTAAGTATGTTATCGAGAAAGTTTTAGGATTATTGGCGGTGTGTCCAAATATTGGCATGCGGTCTACACTACCAATAATCCTACAAGTGTCTTGACTCACACTCACTGTCTTCATTTGTATGTAACTTGCATGCATTTTAAAAACTGCAGCTTGAGACTCATATTTCTCCACATTTCTGTGCAACTGAAAAGCTGAAAGAGACCGAATGCAAATCAACCACTTTTGAGGAGGAACCGGTCATTGAATTAGATAGATTTGCAAGTTTTGTGGTATTTTCTGAGTTTAGTACACACAACATACCAGCAAATAAACATATCCAAAATATATTCTGTAATGTCTGTATAATGATCAGCACTATTATTACTTTACATGAAAACAAAAACTCTGGTTGGTCACTTCGTATGTCAACCAGAGCATCTCTTGGACGGTTCTTGGTCAGAATATGTTGCAATATGTGATTTAGCTGGATATAAGATAAGATAATATTTATGGGAGGCCATATGGGACGAAACACACTGAAACACTTGCGACACACACTGAAACACTTGCGACACACACTGAAACACTTGCAAAACACACTGAAACACTTGCGACACACACTGAAACACTTGCGACACACACTGAAACACTTGCGACACACACTGAAACACTTGCGACACACACTGAAACACTTGCGAAACACACTGAAACACTTGCGACACACACTGAAACACTTGCGACACACACTGAAACACTTGCGACACACACTGAAACACTTGCGACACACACTGAAACACTTGCGACACACACTGAAACACTTGCGACACACACTGAAACACTTGCGAAACACACTGAAACACTTGCGACACACACTGAAACACTTGCGAAACACACTGAAACACTTGCGACACACACTGAAACACTTGCGACACACACTGAAACACTTGCGTATTCTGGGTGGTTGCTATGATGTTGCTAGGCGGTTGCTAGGGTATTCTGAGTGGTTGCCAGGCTGTTGCTAGGTAGTTGCTAGGGTGTTCTGGGTGGTTGCTATACTGTTGCTAGGTGGTTGCTAGGGTATTCTGGGTGGTTGCTAGGGTGTTCTGAGTGGCTCTATGGTGTTGTTAGGCGGTTGCTAAGGTATTTTGGGTGGTTGCTAGGGTGTTCTGGGTGGTTGCTAGGGTGTTGCTAGGCAGTTGCTAGGATGTTCTGGGTGGTTGCTATGGTGTTGCTAGGCGGTTGCTAGAGTATTCTGAGTGGTTGCTAGGGTGTTGCTAGGCGGTTGCTAGGGTTTCTGAGTGGTTACTATGGTGTTGCTAGGTGGTTGCTAGGGTATTTTGGGTGATTGCTAGGGCGTTTATAGGGGGTTGCTAGGCTGTTCAAGGCAGTTGCTCTGGTGTTACTAGTTGGTTGGTAGTTGTCACAGATGGTTACTATGGAGTACAACCACCCAGAATTCGCAAGTGTTTCAGTGTGTGTCGCAAGGGTTTCAGTGTGTCGCAAGTCTTTCAGTGTGTGTCGCAAGTGTTTCAGTGTGTTTCGCTAGTGTTTCAGTGTGTGTCGCAAGTGTTTCAGTGTGTGTCGCAAGTGTTTCAGTGTGTGTCGCAAGTGTTTCAGTGTGTGTCGCAAGTGTTTCAGTGTGTTTCGCAAGTGTTTCAGTGTGTGTCGCAAGTGTTTCAGTGTGTGTCGCAAGTGTTTCAGTGTGTGTCGCAAGTGTTTCAGTGTGTGTCGCAAGTGTTTCAGTGTGTTGCAAGTGTTTCAGTGTGTGTCGCAAGTGTTTCAGTGTGTGTCGCAAGTGTTTCAGTGTGTGTCGCAAGTGTTTCAGTGTGTCGCAAGTGTTTCAGTGTGTGTCGCAAGTGTTTCAGTGTGTGTCGCAAGTCTTTCAGTGTGTGTCGCAAGTGTTTCAGTGTGTTTCGCAAGTGTTTCAGTGTGTCGCAAGTGTTTCAGTGTGTGTCGCAAGTGTTTCAGTGTGTGTCGCAAGTGTTTCAGTGTGTGTCGCAAGTGTTTCAGTGTGTGTCGCAAGTGTTTCAGTGTGTGTCGCAAGTGTTTCAGTGTGTGTCGCAAGTGTTTCAGTGTGTGTCGCAAGTGTTTCAGTGTGTCGCAAGTCTTTCAGTGTGTGTCGCAAGTGTTTCAGTGTGTTTCGCTAGTGTTTCAGTGTGTGTCAGTGTGTGTCGCAAGTGTTTCAGTGTGTGTCGCAAGTGTTTCAGTGTGTGTCGCAAGGGTTTCAGTGTGTCGCAAGTCTTTCAGTGTGTGTCGCAAGTGTTTCAGTGTGTTTCGCTAGTGTTTCAGTGTGTCGCAAGTGTTTCAGTGTGTGTCGCAAGTGTTTCAGTGTGTGTCGCAAGTGTTTCAGTGTGTGTCGCAAGTGTTTCAGTGTGTTTCGCAAGTGTTTCAGTGTGTGTCGCAAGTGTTTCAGTGTGTGTCGCAAGTGTTTCAGTGTGTGTCGCAAGTGTTTCAGTGTGTGTCGCAAGTGTTTCAGTGTGTGTCGCAAGTGTTTCAGTGTGTGTCGCAAGTCTTTCAGTGTGTGTCGCAAGTGTTTCAGTGTGTGTCGCAAGTGTTTCAGTGTGTTGCAAGTGTTTCAGTGTGTGTTGCAAGTGTTTCAGTGTGTGTCGCAAGTGTTTCAGTGTGTGTCGCAAGTGTTTCAGTGTGTGTCGCAAGTCTTTCAGTGTGTGTCGCAAGTGTTTCAGTGTGTGTCGCAAGTGTTTCAGTGTGTTGCAAGTGTTTCAGTGTGTGTTGCAAGTGTTTCAGTGTTTCAGTGTGTGTCGCAAGTGTTTCAGTGTGTTTCGCAAGTGTTTCAGTGTGTCGCAAGTGTTTCAGTGTGTGTCGCAAGTGTTTCAGTGTGTGTCGCAAGTGTTTCAGTGTGTGTCGCAAGTGTTTCAGTGTGTGTCGCAAGTGTTTCAGTGTGTGTCGCAAGTGTTTCAGTGTGTGTCGCAAGTGTTTCAGTGTGTCGCAAGTGTTTCAGTGTGTGTTGCAAGTGTTTCAGTGTGTCGCAAGAGTTTCAGTGTGTTTCGCAAGTGTTTCAGTGTGTGTCGCAAGTGTTTCAGTGTGTGTCGCAAGTGTTTCAGTGTGTGTCGCAAGTGTTTCAGTGTGTGTCGCAAGTGTTTCAGTGTGTTGCAAGTGTTTCAGTGTGTGTCGCAAGGGTTTCAGTGTGTCGCAAGTCTTTCAGTGTGTGTCGCAAGTGTTTCAGTGTGTTTCGCTAGTGTTTCAGTGTGTGTCGCAAGTGTTTCAGTGTGTGTCGCAAGTGTTTCAGTGTGTGTCGCAAGTGTTTCAGTGTGTTTCGTAAGTGTTTCAGTGTGTGTCGCAAGTGTTTCAGTGTGTGTCGCAAGTGTTTCAGTGTGTCGCAAGTGTTTCAGTGTGTGTCGCAAGTGTTTCAGTGTGTGTTGCAAGTGTTTCAGTGTGTGTTGCAAGTGTTTCAGTGTGTGTCGCAAGTGTTTCAGTGTGTCGCAAGTGTTTCAGTGTTTCAGTGTGTGTCGCAAGTTTTTCAGTGTGTGTCGCAAGTGTTTCAGTGTTTCGCAAGTCTTTCAGTGTGTGTCGCAAGTGTTTCAGTGTGTTTCGCTAGTGTTTCAGTGTGTGTCGCAAGTGTTTCAGTGTGTGTCGCAAGTGTTTCAGTGTGTGTCGCAAGTGTTTCAGTGTGTGTCGCAAGTGTTTCAGTGTGTTTCGCAAGTGTTTCAGTGTGTGTCGCAAGTGTTTCAGTGTGTGTCGCAAGTGTTTCAGTGTGTGTCGCAAGTGTTTCAGTGTGTGTCGCAAGTGTTTCAGTGTGTGTCGCAAGTGTTTCAGTGTGTGTCGCAAGTCTTTCAGTGTGTGTCGCAAGTGTTTCAGTGTGTTTCGCAAGTGTTTCAGTGTGTCGCAAGTGTTTCAGTGTGTGTCGCAAGTGTTTCAGTGTGTGTCGCAAGTGTTTCAGTGTGTGTCGCAAGTGTTTCAGTGTGTGTCGCAAGTGTTTCAGTGTGTGTCGCAAGTGTTTCAGTGTGTCGCAAGTCTTTCAGTGTGTGTCGCAAGTGTTTCAGTGTGTTTCGCTAGTGTTTCAGTGTGTGTCAGTGTGTGTCGCAAGTGTTTCAGTGTGTGTCGCAAGTGTTTCAGTGTGTGTCGCAAGGGTTTCAGTGTGTCGCAAGTCTTTCAGTGTGTGTCGCAAGTGTTTCAGTGTGTTTCGCAAGTGTTTCAGTGTGTGTCGCAAGTGTTTCAGTGTGTGTCGCAAGTGTTTCAGTGTGTGTCGCAAGTGTTTCAGTGTGTTTCGCAAGTGTTTCAGTGTGTGTCGCAAGTGTTTCAGTGTGTGTCGCAAGTGTTTCAGTGTGTGTCGCAAGTGTTTCAGTGTGTGTCGCAAGTGTTTCAGTGTGTGTCGCAAGTCTTTCAGTGTGTGTCGCAAGTGTTTCAGTGTGTTTCGCAAGTGTTTCAGTGTGTCGCAAGTGTTTCAGTGTGTGTCGCAAGTGTTTCAGTGTGTGTCGCAAGTGTTTCAGTGTGTGTCGCAAGTGTTTCAGTGTGTGTCGCAAGTGTTTCAGTGTGTGTCGCAAGTGTTTCAGTGTGTGTCGCAAGTGTTTCAGTGTGTGTCGCAAGTGTTTCAGTGTGTCGCAAGTCTTTCAGTGTGTGTCGCAAGTGTTTCAGTGTGTTTCGCTAGTGTTTCAGTGTGTGTCAGTGTGTGTCGCAAGTGTTTCAGTGTGTGTCGCAAGTGTTTCAGTGTGTGTCGCAAGGGTTTCAGTGTGTCGCAAGTCTTTCAGTGTGTGTCGCAAGTGTTTCAGTGTGTTTCGCAAGTGTTTCAGTGTGTGTCGCAAGTGTTTCAGTGTGTCGCAAGTCTTTCAGTGTGTGTCGCAAGTGTTTCAGTGTGTTTCGCTAGTGTTTCAGTGTGTGTCAGTGTGTGTCGCAAGTGTTTCAGTGTGTGTCGCAAGTGTTTCAGTGTGTGTCGCAAGGGTTTCAGTGTGTCGCAAGTCTTTCAGTGTGTGTCGCAAGTGTTTCAGTGTGTTTCGCTAGTGTTTCAGTGTGTGTCGCAAGTGTTTCAGTGTGTGTCGCAAGTGTTTCAGTGTGTGTCGCAAGTGTTTCAGTGTGTGTCGCAAGTGTTTCAGTGTGTTTCGCAAGTGTTTCAGTGTGTGTCGCAAGTGTTTCAGTGTGTGTCGCAAGTGTTTCAGTGTGTGTCGCAAGTGTTTCAGTGTGTGTCGCAAGTGTTTCAGTGTGTGTCGCAAGTGTTTCAGTGTGTGTCGCAAGTCTTTCAGTGTGTGTCGCAAGTGTTTCAGTGTGTTTCGCAAGTGTTTCAGTGTGTCGCAAGTGTTTCAGTGTGTGTCGCAAGTGTTTCAGTGTGTGTCGCAAGTGTTTCAGTGTGTGTCGCAAGTGTTTCAGTGTGTGTCGCAAGTGTTTCAGTGTGTGTCGCAAGTGTTTCAGTGTGTCGCAAGTGTTTCAGTGTGTGTTGCAAGTGTTTCAGTGTGTCGCAAGAGTTTCAGTGTGTTTCGCAAGTGTTTCAGTGTGTGTCGCAAGTGTTTCAGTGTGTGTCGCAAGTGTTTCAGTGTGTGTCGCAAGTGTTTCAGTGTGTGTCGCAAGTGTTTCAGTGTGTTGCAAGTGTTTCAGTGTGTGTTGCAAGTGTTTCAGTGTGTGTCGCAAGTGTTTCATTGTGTCGCAAGTGTTTCAGTGTTTCAGTGTGTGTCGCAAGTTTTTCAGTGTGTGTCGCAAGTGTTTCAGTGTTTCGCAAGTTTTTCAGTGTGTGTCGCAAGTGTGTCGCAAGTGTTTCAGTGTGTGTCGCAAGGGTTTCAGTGTGTGTCGCAAGTGTTTCAGTGTGTGTCGCAAGTGTTTCAGTGTGTGTCGCAAGTGTTTCAGTGTGTGTCGCAAGTGTTTCAGTGTGTGTCGCAAGTGTTTCAGTGTGTTTCGCAAGTGTTTCAGTGTGTGTCGCAAGTGTTTCAGTGTGTGTCGCAAGTGTTTCAGTGTGTGTCGCAAGTGTTTCAGTGTGTGTCGCAAGTCTTTCAGTGTGTGTCGCAAGTGTTTCAGTGTGTTTCGCAAGTGTTTCAGTGTGTGTCGCAAGTGTTTCAGTGTGTGTCGCAAGTGTTTCAGTGTGTGTCGCAAGTGTTTCAGTGTGTGTCGCAAGTGTTTCAGTGTGTGTCGCAAGTGTTTCAGTGTGTCGCAAGTGTTTCAGTGTGTGTTGCAAGTGTTTCAGTGTGTCGCAAGAGTTTCAGTGTGTTTCGCAAGTGTTTCAGTGTGTGTCGCAAGTGTTTCAGTGTGTGTCGCAAGTGTTTCAGTGTGTGTCGCAAGTGTTTCAGTGTGTGTCGCAAGTGTTTCAGTGTGTTGCAAGTGTTTCAGTGTGTGTCGCAAGGGTTTCAGTGTGTCGCAAGTCTTTCAGTGTGTGTCGCAAGTGTTTCAGTGTGTTTCGCTAGTGTTTCAGTGTGTGTCGCAACTGTTTCAGTGTGTGTCGCAAGTGTTTCAGTGTGTGTCGCAAGTGTTTCAGTGTGTGTCGCAAGTCTTTCAGTGTGTGTCGCAAGTGTTTCAGTGTGTTTCGCAAGTGTTTCAGTGTGTGTCGCAAGTGTTTCAGTGTGTCGCAAGTGTTTCAGTGTGTGTCGCAAGTGTTTCAGTGTGTGTCGCAAGTGTTTCAGTGTGTGTCGCAAGTGTTTCAGTGTGTGTCGCAAGTGTTTCAGTGTGTCGCAAGTGTTTCAGTGTGTGTTGCAAGTGTTTCAGTGTGTGTCGCAAGTGTTTCATTGTGTCGCAAGTGTTTCAGTGTTTCAGTGTGTGTCGCAAGTTTTTCAGTGTGTGTCGCAAGTGTTTCAGTGTTTCGCAAGTTTTTCAGTGTGTGTCGCAAGTGTGTCGCAAGTGTTTCAGTGTGTGTCGCAAGGGTTTCAGTGTGTGTCGCAAGTGTTTCAGTGTGTGTCGCAAGTGTTTCAGTGTGTGTCGCAAGTGTTTCAGTGTGTGTCGCAAGTGTTTCAGTGTGTGTCGCAAGTGTTTCAGTGTGTTTCGCAAGTGTTTCAGTGTGTGTCGCAAGTGTTTCAGTGTGTGTCGCAAGTGTTTCAGTGTGTGTCGCAAGTGTTTCAGTGTGTGTCGCAAGTCTTTCAGTGTGTGTCGCAAGTGTTTCAGTGTGTTTCGCAAGTGTTTCAGTGTGTGTCGCAAGTGTTTCAGTGTGTGTCGCAAGTGTTTCAGTGTGTGTCGCAAGTGTTTCAGTGTGTGTCGCAAGTGTTTCAGTGTGTGTCGCAAGTGTTTCAGTGTGTGTCGCAAGTGTTTCAGTGTGTGTTGCAAGTGTTTCAGTGTGTCGCAAGAGTTTCAGTGTGTTTCGCAAGTGTTTCAGTGTGTGTCGCAAGTGTTTCAGTGTGTGTCGCAAGTGTTTCAGTGTGTGTCGCAAGTGTTTCAGTGTGTGTCGCAAGTGTTTCAGTGTGTTGCAAGTGTTTCAGTGTGTGTCGCAAGGGTTTCAGTGTGTCGCAAGTCTTTCAGTGTGTGTCGCAAGTGTTTCAGTGTGTTTCGCTAGTGTTTCAGTGTGTGTCGCAACTGTTTCAGTGTGTGTCGCAAGTGTTTCAGTGTGTGTCGCAAGTGTTTCAGTGTGTGTCGCAAGTCTTTCAGTGTGTGTCGCAAGTGTTTCAGTGTGTTTCGCAAGTGTTTCAGTGTGTGTCGCAAGTGTTTCAGTGTGTCGCAAGTGTTTCAGTGTGTGTCGCAAGTGTTTCAGTGTGTGTCGCAAGTGTTTCAGTGTGTGTCGCAAGTGTTTCAGTGTGTGTCGCAAGTGTTTCAGTGTGTCGCAAGTGTTTCAGTGTGTGTTGCAAGTGTTTCAGTGTGTTTCGCAAGTGTTTCAGTGTGTGTCGCAAGTGTTTCAGTGTGTGTCGCAAGTGTTTCAGTGTGTGTCGCAAGTGTTTCAGTGTGTGTCGCAGTGTGTTGCAAGTGTTTCAGTGTGTGTCGCAAGTGCTTCAGTGTGTGTCGCAAGTGTTTCAGTGTGTGTCGCAAGAGTTTCAGTGTGTTTCGCAAGTGTTTCAGTGTGTGTCGCAAGTGTTTCAGTGTGTGTCGCAAGTGTTTCAGTGTGTTTCGCAAGTGTTTCAGTGTGTGTCGCAAGTGTTTCAGTGTGTGTTGCAAGTGTTTCAGTGTGTGTCGCAAGAGTTTCAGTGTGTTTCGCAAGTGTTTCAGTGTGTGTCGCAAGTGTTTCAGTGTGTGTTGCAAGTGTTTCAGTGTGTGTCGCAAGAGTTTCAGTGTGTTTCGCAAGAGTTTCAGTGTGTGTCGCAAGAGTTTCAGTGTGTTTCGCAAGTGTTTCAGTGTGTGTCGCAAGTGTTTCAGTGTGTGTCGCAAGTGTTTCAGTGTGTGTCGCAAGTGTTTCAGTGTGTGTCGCAAGAGTTTCAGTGTGTTTCGCAAGTGTTTCAGTGTGTGTCGCAAGTGTTTCAGTGTGTGTCGCAAGTGTTTCAGTGTGTGTCGCAAGTGTTTCAGTGTGTGTCGCAAGTGTTTCAGTGTGTTGCAAGTGTTTCAGTGTGTGTCGCAAGTGTTTCAGTGTGTGTCGCAAGTGTTTCAGTGTGTTTCGTAAGTGTTTCAGTGTGTGTCGCAAGTGTTTCAGTGTGTGTCGCAAGTGTTTCAGTGTGTGTCGCAAGTGTTTCAGTGTGTGTCGCAAGTGTTTCAGTGTGTGTCGCAAGTCTTTCAGTGTGTGTCGCAAGTGTTTCAGTGTGTTTCGCAAGTGTTTCAGTGTGTGTCGCAAGTGTTTCAGTGTGTCGCAAGTGTTTCAGTGTGTGTCGCAAGTGTTTCAGTGTGTGTCGCAAGTGTTTCAGTGTGTGTCGCAAGTGTTTCAGTGTGTGTCAGTGTGTCGCAAGTGTTTCAGTGTGTGTCGCAAGTGTTTCAGTGTGTGTCGCAAGTGTTTCAGTGTGTCGCAAGAGTTTCAGTGTGTTTCGCAAGTGTTTCAGTGTGTGTCGCAAGTGTTTCAGTGTGTGTCGCAAGTGTTTCAGTGTGTGTCGCAAGTGTTTCAGTGTGTGTCGCAAGTGTTTCAGTGTGTTGCAAGTGTTTCAGTGTGTGTTGCAAGTGTTTCAGTGTGTGTCGCAAGTGTTTCAGTGTGTCGCAAGTGTTTCAGTGTTTCAGTGTGTGTCGCAAGTTTTTCAGTGTGTCGCAAGTGTTTCAGTGTGTGTCGCAAGTGTTTCAGTGTTTCGCAAGTTTTTCAGTGTGTGTCGCAAGTGTGTCGCAAGTGTTTCAGTGTGTGTCGCAAGGGTTTCAGTGTGTGTCGCAAGTGTTTCAGTGTGTGTCGCAAGTGTTTCAGTGTGTCGCAAGTAGGGATGCACCGATCCACATTTTTTCACTTCCGATCCGATCCCGATACCTGAATTTGGATATCGGCCGATACCGATACTATTCTGATACCAGAGCTGTGTTTGCTTTAATATTATTATTATCATTATTGTTTATTTTATATGATGCTGAAATAAGCTCCTCTCAACAGGCAAGTATGATATGTAGGCCTACATATTTATGCATGTATGGTAAGTATAAGGTCAGAAAAGGAAGTCAGAAAAACAGTAAATCCTGTTAACAGGAAAAATCCCATTCTGAAAACAAATATGCAACTGTAGGTCATGTCAATATTTATTACATTCCCAAAATGTCAAATACTTGAGTCTTGAAATATAAGAAAAGTGCAAGTGTAAACATCTTACACACACACACACACACACACACTATCTAAAGGGTGATCCTCGCTCCGATGCTGTAACTCTCTCGATGAATGCTCGATCAACATCAGCCATGTGCAAACAGACAAGCGGATTTCGCCTCAGACGCGCGTCAATTTCGCTTCAAACTTTTGCTTTTTACGAGCGTCAATTTCGCTCTGGGC
>NC_138743.1:4146987-4191987 GCF_965113295.1 Leuciscus leuciscus
ATTGCTTCTGAAATGATTTTGCAGTTTTGTAGTGGACGTCTGCACTCCTTTAACTCTTCACAAAGCCATTAAGCTGTCAAACAACCACAACAGGGTGTTTATGTGCGGATGAAAATAAAGCCTGAAGCACTCTGGGTCGTCTGGGGACCGTCTGCTATCTGACATCCACACTTTCCGTGTGTGTGTGTGTGTGTGTGTGTGTGTGTGTGTGTGTTTAAAAAGCAAACTTTTTGAAGAACTCAGAGTTTGAAGAAGTCCTCGTACTGTTAAGGTTTGCTGTTACAGCAGTTTTGAAAGATGTTAAAGCTTAAGTTTACACCTGGCAGGCTCTTCTGAAGGTGCGAGAACCAGCTCTGCAAACTAGGCTTGTCTAAAGCAGCCAGTGGAGAAAGTCATATGGCTTTGGAACAACATGAAGGTGCATTGGGGAAAAAAATGGTGTAGAAACATTATTCACAGATAACTTGCTAAATTTCACAATTAAAGGGATAGTTCCCTCACACCCCTCCCCAGTGTTCGAATAATTCATGAGCTTCTGGGGTACAGCTATTTCGACTGGTGACGTCACTCTCCATTTTATATACACTGCAAAAACTTATATGATCGATAAGTTATGACAACATGTGTTTTTACATTGCTTTAACTCTTTAAAATAAGTTAAGCAATTTCAACTTATTTTACAAGTTATACAAGATTTAACTTTTTTTTTTCAAAGTCAGTTTAATGTAATTTAAGTTGAAATGACTAAAATTCTTACGTACAATAAACTATGAACATCCACTATGAACATTTTACAGCGTAGGCTTACACACATGAGAACCACTAATATAGGCGAAATTCCCACACAAAATGATAAATCGCCTTTAAGTTATGAGTGCTGATATATTTAACAAAATGTTAATTACCTGTCTCTTAATTGTTATATGTCCTACTTACTGTTCTTTTACCACCAAAAAAATGCCTGATGTCTGCCACTATCCCTTGTCTCTTACTCATAGTTGCTCTGTAAATGAAATTAATTTCAAGTTTAAGTAGGTTGTATGTAAGTGACTTCCCTCGCGTCAATGTTTTGAAATGAATCGCGTTGATTCATGTGTTAACGTCAAACATTACATAACGATCTTTTAATAAGTGTTTCACTTGCTATAGTGGAGTGAAGAAATCGCGCGCCACTGTATCAGACCTTAGTTTCAGTAGTCATGTCAAAGCAATAACTAAATCAGCATACTATCATCTAAAAAATATTGCAAGAATTAGATGGGTTGTTTCCAGACAAGACTTAGAGAAACTTGTGCATGCTTTCATCACCAGCAGGGTGGATTATTGTAATGGACTCCTCACTGGCCTTCCCAAAAGACCATAAGACAGTTGCAGCTCATACAGAACGCTGCCGCCAGGATTCTGAGCAGAACCAGAAAATATGAACATATCACACCAGTCCTCAGGTCTTTACACTGGCTCCCAGTTAGATTTAGGATTGATTTCAAAGTATTATTACTGGTATATAAGTCATTCAATGGCCTAGGACCTCAATACATTGCAGATATGCTCACTGAATATAAACCCAACAGATCACTCAGATCATTAGGATCATATCAGCTAGAAATCCCAAGGGTTCACTCTAAACATGGCGAGTCTGCTTTTAGCTATTATGCCAGCCACAGCTGGAACCAGCTTCCAGAAGAGATCAGATGTGCTCCTACAGTGGTCACATTCAAATCCAGACTCAAAACACTTCTGTTTAGCTGTGCATTTACTGAATGAGCACTGTGCCGCTGTTCGTCCGACTGTTTGTACTGTACTGTATTTCATTTTATTTTTCTAAACTGTTTTAATTATTCTTATTTCTTTTTATTATTTTAATTTCTTCTATGTAAAGCACTTTGAATTGCCATTGTGTATGAAATGTGCTATATAAATAAACTTGCCTTGCCTTGCCTTGCCTTGTATGTTGTTCGGGACGGGAGGGAAGACCTATCTCGCCCCTAAATACAGACAGACACACATTTGAGCACGTTTCCATCCGACAACCTTTTCCATGAGATAATAACAACTGCTTGCATTAATGCAACCATTCTTGGCTTAGTTTCACCCATACGGACAATATTTGCTTGGTACAGAGAGCTTCAGGAGCTGCGTGAACTTAGCTAGCTAGCTAGACTATGACTTCATTATAGATGAGAGAAACACTATGAACAACCAAATTAAGACAGGTCTGAAAACCTGTTTAGTTGAAGAGCTGCTCATAACATTTACCACAAAGCACAATGCATGATGATATACATGGCAGTCAAAACCATAGGCAGAGATAAAGTTGATTCAGACACTTACTCTTAATTCTTCGCTGACACACCAGCGCCTGTGCCCGTACCCGGTACGTACGTTTTGACAGCTAGTGATATCAAAGAACCATAGCAAAGAACACAGTCTGAACGTACCAGAGAAATGGTGTAGCCCAATGGGGAGTGAGGGTTTGAAAATCGTTTTTCATTAGATTATTTCCTCAATTGTTGGTATGTGATGGTAATACTGCATTTAAATACATAAAATTTTGGATAGGCTAACATTATATTTTATTTTAAAAAAAATTAAGTACCCCCCAAACTATTATTTTCATCCCTTTTGGGAGGGTCCAAGTCTCATCTAGGGGGGTCGGACCCCCAAATACCCCCGTAATGCGAACCCTGCCCCTCCCCCTTAAATGAAAATTAAGTAATTTACTCACCCTGGTGTTGTTCTAATGCCGTATCCTTCTTTCTTTTATGGACCACAAAGGGAGAATATTTAAAATATGGCCATATAATGGCAGTGAATAATGACCGGCATCAAGCTTTTAAAAAAGATGCAAAAGTATCACAGAATAATCCTATGTGACACGTGCCGTTCTGGGCGTGTATGATAGCTATGATAGTGTTTGGTGAAACACAAACCGAAATTTGATGTATTATTTAACTAAAGTTCATGAGACTCTGATAACGCAGTTCACTCAAAATCACACAGAAAGATCAAGATGAACAGAAATACGACGCCTAGAAATCCCAAAATAGTATCCGTGTATGTTCTTCACTGAATGATATCTCCGGACATGAACACCGTTTGTCTGATGACAGTCAAAATTACATTTGACAGATATGAACGCGATAACTTCTTGTCACGACGAACACAATGGATACATGAGGTTAAATTTTGGTTTTCTAAAAAACGTCCTTTTTTTGAATGCAGATAAAACAGAGATTATTGTTTTTGGCCCCTCTGTTTCTCCGGGAAGTAACAAGATCGATCTTGGATATCTACAACCTTTTGTTTCTTCTTTTGTGAGGAATTTGGATGTGGACAATTCCCTCAAGTCTGTGATTGGTTCTAGTTTCTTTCATCTCCGCTTGCTTGCTAAAATTAAGCCGTTTCTATCAGAGAAGTCTCTGGAAGTTGCAATCCATGCTTTTATTACGACTAGGCTTGATTTTTTGCAGCTCCGTCTATATGGTATATCTAAGTCTCAAATTTATAATTTACAAGTGATTCAAAATGCAGCTGCACGATTTCTGAAAGTATGTAATAAATGTACGCTTGTCACTCCCCTTCTGAAAGATTTACATCCGTTGCCAGTTAATTATAGAACTGAGTTTAAAATCCTATTACTTGTCTATAAATCTTTCCATAAACGCAGAGCTATCTGTCTAATTTACTTCACCCCTATAATCCCTCACGAAGCCTAAGGTCTGAAGAGCAAAACTTTCTACAACTTCCAAGAACTCGCTTAAAGTGTGATAGAGCTTCTCTCCACTGCTGCCTCAATGTAGATCTGAGTGATTATAATCATGCTATTAATCAATATTTTTCCTTCTAAATATCAAATGAGTTGAATGACTTCTCAAAGCTTATGAGATTTTACTTTGTTATAGAAGTTACCAGTGTGATTACTGAAATGTTCATTCTTTAATGTCTGTATTAAATATCTGAGAGGTGACTGAGGGTCTGGACCATGCCAGTAATGCAGTAACAGTGCTTGCTCAATTAGCCTGGTTAAATTAAATATGAGAGATGTAATATGGACTCGTTTTGTTTGAGAAAGGTCTTCAACAAGAGTTAAAACATATATCTGTTCTTCTAGCTCACAATGACAGCTGTAGTTTAAGAGACCATTTCTTGGTTAAAGCATTACTTTACTGTTATATTAAAGTGTCCTCTCATTGAGAGAAAGAACATGTTATCTGAACATGTGTGTGTGTGTGTGTGTGTGTGTGTGTGTGTGTGTGTGTTAGTATTCTTGGTACAAGTGGTACAGGGAACAAGTGTCATCTGGAGATTGACTGAATAATTTTTACAGCGTTAGTAACAATTTCTTATCCTTTAATCCTGATCTAGACCATTAAACTCACTTAACACCCGATTTTCATCTGTGAAAAGTGCCACGAAACCTTCAAATGGAATTCCAAACGCTTTTAGTAAACACAGACATCTGGAAAGCGTCCGAACATGCGGCGGGAACATGCACGAGGCTGCGGTTTTATCAGAGGCTGTGGACGTAGACAGATGGCTTTAAGCAAGCGTGTGTGTGTGTGTGTGTGTGCGCGAGATAAGACGAGACTCGAGCTCTAAATCACCGGTTATCTCCCGCGGACCGCAGCTGCGTGCTAATGCTCATCACAGCGAGCTGACAGCTAACGCTAAAACACACTCCAGGGAGAAGAAACGGCCAGAGAAGCGCAAATCGACCAACAGTTAACGCAATTACTGGGAAATCACAGGGTGGTTAACCAGTGTAGTGTTAAACATCTGAATATACCTTAACGGACTGGCCTTCAGACAGCAATATAGCATCATTACACATGTAGAATTTAATTAGCCTAGTCAAAGACGCACACTAGCTGTAGGCTATATTTACAGTTCACAAAATTAAAATCTATTATAACTTTCTCACCATTAGACACAGTGCAGTAGAGTTAGTTTTATATCTGTCAATCAACTCGAACTGAATCAATTCAAACTCCGATTCATCGATTAAGCCGCATCGTCACATTATTTAAGCTATAAGGATGGTTTAGTAAAACATATTTAGGCTACATAAATATTGCTGTTTATTAATATGTAGTGTTATATTGGTGCATATAATTGGAAAAAATCATGAATAAATGTTATATGTTATAAATAAAACCATCTGTATTTAGTGAAAATAGTGCAAAGAAAAAATAATGCTATTTTTATGTATATTTACTGCATGGTTTAAATTATGGTTTCTGACTGAAAAAACAAACATTTAAATCAACATTTTAATATTTAAAAAATGCTTTGAATATAGTCAGATGGTAAACAAAACAATAATAATTGATAAAGCAGCAAATCATCATATTAGAATGATTTCTGAAGGATCGTGTGACACTGAAGACTGGAGTAATGATGCTGAAAATACAGCTTTGATCACAGGAATAAATTATGTTTTAAAACAGATTCAAATAGAAAAAAGTTATTTTAAATCATAAAAAGTTTTCAATATAGTTATCACTTTATTTTTGATCAAATAAACACAACCTGTGAACATGAGAGACTCACTTGAGTACTGGTCAAAATAAAAAATTTCAACAGTAAGAAAGAAAATCATATGGATTTGGAATATGAAAGTTAGTATATTATCACAGAATTACTAAAAACTAAAAGAGCATCTGAACTCTGATCAGCTCTGATTCTCTTGACTGTCTCTTATGTATGAAACGTCTCAGACTGGTAATAAACGAAAGGAGAGACATGCATATAAAAAACTTAACTAGCCACTAAAGACGGATGGCCAGTTAACAGAATAATTAACCAAACTACGGTCTCTTCAGAAACAAGGTCACAGGGCAGCACAAACACATTAAGTGGCTTATAATGGAAGTGTCCTGCAGGTATCAGAGCAAAGCGGGAGGTTTTATCGCTCATCACGTCCCGTCTGTTTTTAATCACTGAATTATTCCAGGTTCAGTAGTTCCAGCTCTGCGGAAAACATCTGTGACGAGTTTATAAAAAGTTAAATACATGCTTGGAAGTCAATGGGATTTGTTGAAAACACCAGGCTGCTGTGCCAGAATAACTTACCAACTGTGTGTGTGTGCAAACTCATAATCCAGTAAACCTACAGGAGGAGTTATGGCCCAGGACAATGGGGTAACCTGACACCAGGAAACAAGCCACTGGAGATGAAGAGTGTATTATTATGGACAAAAATTGATGCATAGAAGTTACACAATTAAATCACACACATACACACACGCGCGCACACACACACACACACACACACACGCGCGCGCGCGCACACACACACACACACACACACACACACACACACACACACACACACACACACACACACACACACACACACACACACACACACACACACAGCACTGATCTGAACAGTGAATGTCATGCGGGCGCATTAAGCCTGAACTTTGATGAAAGAAAGCATTGATCAATGCGGTGTAAAGCCTGCAGACCCACAGCCCTGAAGCAACACAACAGCCAATCAGAGTTCTCCACTTTAATTGATCAGTGGGTTTATATAAGACAAAGCCCTAGAACAAAACATGTGAAAAACATCTCGCAGACAAAGTCTCATAATAATGAACGTTATTTGTCTTCATTACAAAAGAAAGTTAAACTCCCAAGTTCATTTCAGAGTTGAAAGCAGCAAATAAACTGACAAATCATGTCAATACAAATCAAGAAATGAAGAAAGCTGGAAGAATGTCCCGTTGGGTTCGCCTTCAGCTCTGCTCTGACACCATTTATGAAGAACATTTTGGCATTTTAAAATCATCAGTTTGTAATCGCAACAATGGTGGACCATTAAAGTTACTAACACAACAACAAACACCTTAAATCTACAGTGACATTTCCATGAAACCCATTTCTCCATATGACTCAAAAACACCTCATCAGTTCCTGGGGATTAATGTCTCATTATCAAAGAAAAGACGCTCAACCTAATTGAATATTAAACCCAAAATGATTCAGTTCATTTCACACTATAACCATTTAAATCCAGGCTGATCTCATTAGTGTTCATTGGTATTTGTATGTAAAGTACATGTGCATTTATTTATTTTTTTACCTTTGGACTTACATTACATTACGTACATTTATGTTACATTATAGAGTCCATATTATGCTCTTTCACAAAGTCTTGATTTTGTTTTTAGGCTCTACTAGAATAGGTTTACATGCTTGAATGTGCAAACATTTTTTTTTTTTCATTTTCTCCATTGTTGCAGCTCCTCTCTTCCCAGTCTGTCAGTAACGCTCTGTTTAGTTCCTGTTTCTATGAAGCTCCTCCTTCTGAAAAGCACACTGTGCTCTGATTGGTCGGCTGGATCAGCGTGTTGTGATTGGTCGAGCACTGGACATTGTTAAGGAAATGTCATGTCCCTTACCATAACCACCAGTTTAACACACTACTAACTAACTCCACCAGGCCCCGCCCCTTTATCCTGCATATTAATTATTATAATGAGGAATATTGTGACGTGTTTGTTCCCGGAAGAAACTCAAGACTACAATGGAGGCGTTTCAGGAGTTCAGAAACACTGACACTGATATAGAGAAGAACTCCCGCTGGAGGGACTTTGTGCTCGAACTGCAACATTACAAATGAAAAAAAGCATAATATGTCCTCTTTAATGCACTGATTTTTATCCAAAGCATTTAAGCTGCACTTTATATCAGTTCATGCATTCCCTGGGATCCAAACTCTGTCTATGATAGGCTGGTGGAACAACAGGAACCTTTGAATTCAATATTCTGTGAACCAAAACATATTAATGCTAAACGTACTTTTCTGAAGCTGTTCATGCCAAAATATTAAAGTTGTAATGTATGTATCTGTGCAATTGTCAAATTTTTTTTGCTAGAGTCACACTTTACATAACAATACTTATGAATCTCTAATGAGATCACATTTATCTTATTATATTTGATTACAAAACTAATGCTAACTTTTTTTAAAAACGGTGTTCATTTGTAAAATTGCCAAATGATTCGGGGATCAGTAACAATGAGTCATTTGACAACAATGGATAAATTGTTAAGTTACATTAACAACTATTTAATCATTTCCTTTTTTATATATAAATTAAAGTTCTCCAAAGCCATTTCCTTTCATTTCAGGCACCGCTCTGGATGCACAATAAATAAAGCACAGATAGTTTGTGTGAACACACACATTAATGCACACGTACAGACTTAAGACAGATCGAGAACGTAAGAGCGCAGCGTGACGATGAAAAAATGAGAAACACAAGTTCAAGAAAATGTCCAGATCATATTTCACCACTAAATCAAATGAAAGAAATAAGAAATTACATTTTCTCTGCAATTTGAATTATATACTGTTTGTGACTAAACGTTTAATTATATATATTTTTTTTAAATCAGGATAAATAAAAGGCAAATACTACCATACTGTGAAAATAATTGAAATAACATATTTTCATTATATGCTTATTATACATAAATGTTAACAAATTATAAATAAATAAATACTAAATAAATAAATACATTTAAAATTAATTACAAATACATTTTAACTCCAATTTGCATTGCTTTAATGTCTCAGAAAGTTCATTCTCATTTAATAAATAGCATAACGAATACTAACATAATGTGAAAATAAAAAAATAAACCTATTTTTCATAATGGTAAGTGTGAATAAATTAAACAAATACGTTATAAATAAACATACACATTATAAATGACAAAAAACTAATGTAAATAATATAATTTGAGGTATTCTTTTCATATAGGCTTAATTTTCTTAATGTAAAATATAAATAAATAAATAAGTTCTTACTTTTTCTGTTGATTTTGTGGATGAAATGTGACCTAAACATATTCCTGACATCCTCTGTGAGATTCACTCCAGTTTGAGGACAGAGAAAGTGGCAAAGAAGGCAAGAGAATATAAAAAAAAAAAAAAAAAAAAAATGTTTGAATCGTTTGCTTCTGCTGATCTGAGAGCCGTTTCGAAGGCTCTTGATGTCCACATCAGTCTAGGAGATCCTTATGCAATCTATACAAACCTCAGTCAGGTTGGAATAAAAGTTCCATCCATCCGGCGATCCTCGGCATGGCGAGTTCGTTCCTCCGTCCTCGTGTTGCTGATCATTAATCTGTGTTGGTCTATAAGCTCAGCAGCTTGTCTGCCTCGGGGTAAGTGGGATACTTCACTGTCTCCACCTTCTCCTTCACTTTATAGGACGGGTAGAGGCCGGTGCGTCCCAGTTTGCGGTTGACCCCTTTGGAGAATCCGTCCCAGTGGTTTCCGGCCACTCCGATGACGTCCCCGGGCTCCAGCGGGATGTCCTCCGGCGTGCGGGCCTGGTGTGGGTAGATGGCCATTTGATTGTGTGCGTTCTGTCCACCGAAGTAGTAGATGTCGTCCAAAGAGCGGAAGAAAGCGGAGGCGTCCGGGTGAAGAGTCTGCATGATCTCATAAGCCACACGACACACCTGACACACACACACACACAACAAAGACAGAACAATGTTGTACATGGTCAAATGGTGTTTATTAAGGTTAGTTAAAAAATACGGTTACACTTTGCAATAAGGTTCATTAGTTAACATTAGTTAACATGATCTAAGAATGAACAATACTTCTACAGCATTTATTACTGTTAATATTCATTTCAACATTTACTGAATACATTATTAAAATCAAATGTATTTGTTAACATTAGTTAATGCACTGTGAACTAACATGAACAATTAACAGTTGTATTTTTTATTAACTAACATTAACAAATACAGTAACAAATGTATTGCTCATTGTTAGTTCATGTTAGTTATAATGATAACTAATGAAACTTATCGTAAAGTGTTAACAAAAATACATCTGCTCATGTCAGCTCAGGTCTATTAAATAATATTTACAGATTCAACTGAATGAAATTTACATTCACTAAGATTAATAAAAGCTTTACAAGTATGTTTCATGTTAACTAAAGTCATTAACTAATGCTAACAAATGGAACCTTTTTGTAAAGTTTGACCAATTTTGAAATATTGTTCATTGTTCGGTCAAGTTTATTAGTGTAAGTATTTAAAGGGATGGATAAAAAAAAAAAAAAAAAAAATTTATGTGTTCCTTGAAGTTCACTTATGTCAATATAGTGTTTTTTGTGCAAAAAAATAATAATAATATGATTTTCAACCCTCATTCTGACCCTCTGGTTTGAAATGACTTGTTTATAAGGCGCTGCTCCTTTAAGGCTTGTCAGTAAACGGCCACTGTTATGATTGGCTAACGTTGCTATTGCGCATGATTTAGTGTTTTGAAAACATTCATATAAAACCGTCATTTACAGACAAAATAATCTGTAGTCAAATGCTCTGAACTAACATATAATCCTCCGACGCGATCCATTAAAATAAACCATCCACTTGTTTCCGACGCTGGAATCCTTTGATTTGACGTGACGTTCTCGTCTGGGTCAGGCAAGAGCCAGCCATTCACTGACTGAACGCCTGTGGGCGGGGCCTATGGTGCGATGATGTACAACTATTCGTCAATGATTGGCACTGGAGGCATGCATATGCAAATGTGTTTGCCCATGTGACGTCACAGATCCCGAAATATCAAAACGAGCCATTTTTGGAGCTTGATCATAAATCCTGTTTATAATGAGGATGACGTTAAGCTATGAAACTTACAGGATGTTTTAATGGTATAAAGACCTCTTACATGTCAAAAGATCAAGGCAAAGTCGATTTCCCATGAGCTCTTTAATGTTAACAAATGAAACCTTATTGTAAAGTGTTACCAGTAAAACAAACAACTGGTGGTTTAAGGATAACAAGAGTTTTTGTACGACGTGGTCTATGTACCTGTGAGGAGAAGGTGCAAACCAGGAAGTCAGTCTGGGACAGGAAGTGGATGTCCAGGATGACGCCTCGGAGGGAATTCTCTGTGTAACGGTTGTGTAAACTTGCCGACCAAGAGATGGAGTTGTCACTGATGAACTCATAGTCGGCGTACCTGAAAAACACATTTAAAATATAAAAAAATACATTTCAATATTAGATGAGGCCAATTTAAGACAATGTTAGCATCTGTAGTTTTAAATATAGGAGAACATTTTTAAATTTGGAGCTCTTTTTTTACTTAAAAAAAAGCTTCTTTTTTAAAAACTTTTTTCAGCTTCCAGGTTTAAAATGAATATTTTAAAATTGGAAGATGAAAATAGTGCAAAACACATTTAGAATATTGATGACTCATCAAATATATACGTTTCCATTATATAACTATATGTAAAATGTAACATTGTACTATGTTTTTATTTATATATGGCAAAAAAAAAAAAAAAAAAAACTTAATTCCAAACAAATACATTATGAATAACTAAATTATAAACGTACATTTTCAAACTGGAAGATGAAAATAGCGCAAAGCATATTTAGAATATTGATGACTCATCAAATATATATGTTTTCATTATATAACTATTTAAAATGTAACAATTGTACTACGTTTTTATCTATAAATGGTCAAAAAAACAAAAACAAAAACTTAATTCCAAACAAATACATTATGAATAAATAAATTATAAACTTATTGTACATTTTCAAACTGGAAGATGAAAATAGTGCATAATACATTTAGAATACTGATGACTCAACAAATATGTACATTTTCATTATATAACTATACATAAAATGTAAAAATTGTAATTATAAATTTTCATTTATATATTAAAAATAAAATAAAATAAATTCCAAACCAAATGCATTATAAATAAATTATAACCTATAAATACATTTAAATTTAAAGTAATTTATAAAGTGAAATATAAGCTCTCGCAAGGAAATGTGTGTATTTGTATAATGTAATGTGAGCTTATAAAACCATGTCAAATATATATTTCTTCATTTTTCTGCATGCAATGATGAACTGCAGTGTTTATTTATAGAAACCTTTGATGCTTTTAACTCAGCGAGAGCGAAGTAAAAAGCTGTTTTTTGTGTGTTGTCGTCTGTCTCTCTTTCTCTGCACTTTTGTAGCATTTGTCAAAATCCCTTTCAGGACTCATAACTCACTTGGTTTTTGCTTCCTGTAACAGCGAGGGGTCGTCGGTGGCCAAATACACTCGCTTTTTATCCACGTGTCCCCGTTGAGCCATGTACTGGAACTGTTCCTCCACATGGACCATGTACTCCTCTATGGGGTGAAACGCGGCCTCCGTCCCGACTTTATCTGTCCGTCTGACATGGACACTGGAAGACAGAGACACGTTTGAGTTCATTCAACTGGATTTATCTGCTTCTGTTTAGAAACAATTGGGACTATCCCTTCATTTGTCGTCGGAGAGGTTTGTAGTGGCCATGTCGAGTTTTGAATAACAGTGTGAATGATGTAATCTGCTATGAATATTGTAATTGGAAATCCTATTTTTTCCCTGTAGCTTATATAGTAGAACTGCAGTAGCAAAGCCAAGGTCACTGCTTTGATTCCCAGGGAAAACAAGAACTGATCAAATGCATACCTTGAATGCAATGTAAGACAATTTGGATAAAAGCATCTGCCAAATGCATGAATGTCAAAACTGTTTGAGCTACTTATGTAGTCTTAACCATGCAAACATGTAAATTAATGTCATTTTTAATGATGTATATAACATCATGCAATGCAACCAAAGCAACACGGCAAAAAATTATGATCATCCTCACTATTTTAGTCTTGTTTTCTAGTACATTTAAACATTCTTAAATTAAAATGCATTTACTTGTGAAGCAAAATGACTTTTATCAAATTTTTTTAAATCAAGTGACGGTTTTGCTTAAAACAAGAAAGAACAAAATCTGCCAGTGGGGTAAAAAAAAAATCCCTTAAAATTAAGTTTATTTTTCTGACTATATTTTGCAAAAAATTCTCGTTTCATAATAGTCACATAATTTTAATAATTTTTTTCCCCCAGAAATCAAGACTTATAATCTTTAGTCACTGTGAAACTCAAGTACATGTATCTTGATTTAAGAATGTTTCGATATTTGTACTAGAAAACAAGACAAAAATACTGATGAAGAACATCATTTTTGCAGTGAACCCTTCACCTTTGCATGTTAATTTATTCCTAACATATCCACTTACTTCATATATGCAAATCAATTCACTTCAAGTCAATGGGAATTCATCTTTTATATATATATATATGAAGACTTCAGATGCAAAAGTGCCATCTGAAATTTTCTTCTAGAATGATAATTTTTATCAAGCTTGTATGTTTATGTTCAGTTATTTCACTTTAATGGCAATGAAAATGACCTATTAATTGTAATTAAAGTGAAATTACTGAACCTAAATATATGAGCTTGATAAAAATGCTCATTTTAGAAGAAAATTTCAGATGACACTTTTGCATCTGAAGTCTTCATATATATATATATATATATATATATATATATATATAATTTGCGACGTAAGTCTGAAAGTCTGATCATTTATCAGTGAAAGTAAGTACTAGCACTGCATCAAAAAACACATGATTTGAAGAACAACACACTATGCTTTACATATTTTTAATAAAAAAAACTGCATTAAAATGAAACTGACAGACTGACAGGAACATTTTCCCGAAACAGGAGCAGAAATCAAGTACGTACTGTGTGTACCAAACACATTAGTATTTGTCTATCTCTCTCTTTTCATCTGATCTCTATGCTTCATTGTAGATTTGCTTTATTATATTATTTAGGGTTATTATATTTTCACAGCGCTGTCATGAGAGAATGATGCTTCCTATGGGGCCGCAATCATTCAGTTCTCAGTTATTCTCATTAATTTAATCATGATCGTGAGTCGTGTTCATTGTCATTATCGTGTGTGTCATCTTTATCTCGCAGTGTTTTATCAGCGTAACACCCACCCAGACGCGTCTGCCACGGGCACAGATAAAACACACGCACACACACACACACAGATGGAAAGAAATGTGAGAAGACAAATAAAATGATTATCTGATAGACTGAGAGAAGATGAGAGATATACCGACCCAATAATAGGGTGTTTGAAGCCCAGTTTGACACAGGTTTCTTGGATCTCCTTCTCCAGCCAGGCCTGAGGACGGACCAGGTACTTGACGAACTGAGACACCCACCAGACGGACGGGTCACCATGCAGACGCTGCAGTCGGGGAGCAAGGTCTTCTGGGATAGCGAGCGGGAGGTACGGGGGTCTGGGGTGAAGACTGTCGACAATGGGCAGCTCAACCACCTGGACGTCCTGGTCATGAGCCTCACCTGTGCAGAAACACATCATATCAGCATTTTAAAGTTTGAAGTCGGCATGAAACGGAAGTTGCGATGGTCTTTTCTTCCCTGTTGTGAGTCCATATCCCAAAGACTTTCAATGAATTTAAGCTGTGTTGGAGGAGACTTTACAGAGAGCTGGACTCTTGCATTGACAATACAAGATCTGGACCAAAAATTTATGAACCTCTTGATGGAAATAAATGTTGTGATGTTAAGAGGTGCATCAACTTTTGGTCCAGATCTTGTATTGTCAATGCAAGAGTCCAGCTCTCTGTAAAGTCTCCTCCAGCACATCACAAACACTTTCAGTGAGTTTAAGATCTGGACTCAGAGGAGCCGATTCATGTGTGAAAATGATTCTTCATTCTCTCTCACAACCATTCCTTCACAATCTGAGTCTGATGAATCTTGACATTGTCCTCCTGGAATATGGTCATGATGTGTCTTCATACATGGGTGTTTAAGAAATGAAAAGCTACACACTCCATCAGTTAGGGTTAGAAGAACTGTTGCCAAACATATAATAGAAACATAATAATCACTGCAATCATTGACTCTTAAGTATTTGCCTATTTAAATCAAACAGCCGGGTATATAATATACTATACTGTAATTATTTGTGATTGTCAATTGTTAGAAGTATGGTAGAAAGTGTTTGGTACTACCATAGTTTGCTATGGGATAGTCCTACACTGGAGGATCACACGGCACTGAGATTTTAGAGGAAATTCGTAGGCATTTGGTGAGCATTGAGCCTATTCAATAATGCAACACTTTGGCTTTATTCCAAACCTTTTCTACTGTCAGTGCGCTTCAGGCATCCAAACCCACACATAAATGCAGACGGCGGATTATTTTATCCAAAGTGACTTGCATTGCATTGAAGTTGTGCATTTTCTCAGTTCATGTCTAGGGCCTCTAACTCACACTGGGCCTTTGCATTGAGATGCTTAACTCTTTCCCTGCCAATGACGGACATTTACGGCTTTCCGTGTTTTCACTGTTATACGGTAGGGGGGCGCTATTACACATCTTCTGAAAGAGTACTGAATCTCCTGATCAAAACACAGGCAAAGAAGAAGCAGAAATAAGCATATGTAATCATATGCATAAGTAAAATAATGCGATTGTCAACATTAAACAGCATATAAATCAAAACTGCCTAATGTTACTGACTGAAATGTCGACCCAGGACGAGCTGTGAAGCTTTGCGGGTGTTGACGGACTCAATCTACTCCATCTGTGTTTTGATCATCTCGTAGTCTTTGACAAAAACAGGATTTTCTCAGCTTTTTGCTCAGAATGTTGCTATTTTTAAGAAACTTGCCCACATTCAAGTAAAAAAAAAAAAAAAAAAAAAATGCATTAAGCTAGAATAAAACATTTTTTTGGGGGTTTAAAAGCAGAGGCAGTTCTTTTTTTGATGCATTGCATATTCATATATGCATACAACTAAATATTCTGGGGGCCATGAAACTTTTGTGAAAATGATCACAAATGCTGGCGGTGGCTGGCAACGTTTTTTTGAACTCTTGGAAAACAGCGCACAAATCATATTTTATGCGACCTTTATGGTCATTTTCAGAACTCGACAGAGTCTGTCCGCATCTACTTTCATTTTACAGAAAATAGCAGAAATAAAATACATTTTGAAACGACATGAGCTAGCTGGGTGAAACACAATAGATGCAGGGAGAAACGCTTCATTTTTAATTGGATGGAGCCTTTTTTTTTTTCTATCAAACCTTTGTTGAATAAAATACTGAGCTAATCACAATGCATTCCGGGATTGCAGAAACATGCAACGCTGCCAGAATGGCCAAAACAAAGCTTTTATTTGCCTACTGCATTGCCAATGATGCTTTCAAGGTAGGAAGCTCAATAGAATTTGAAAGAGAGCCGCGGCATTAGCATCAAGTAGCTCAACCTGGCACCGCTCACTCAACCCATCTATCATGATTTCAAGATGCATGCAAATGTTCGATACAAACAACAAACCATGTTTTAAAGCACAACCGATTCACAATGCATCTAGCGGAGGTAAAAACAAAGAAAACAACCAATTTGCATGAGAAATCTCATGTTTTTTTTTTTTAACAAGAGCACAGCAGCCACACCTGAAGACAATCGCTCACTCCTATCAGCATCTGTCTGCATGCACCTGTGCGCTGCTCTAAATGAGGAACAATACAGCCGAAAACATGCTTCTTCTGCCATGTGATACAGTTCATTAGCCAGTAACTGTAGGCTGTTTATGGTAGACAAATGTAGTAACTTGGAGCATTTTGAGCATTGTTTTATACTCTAGCATAACCTACAGTTTACCGCATTTCAGTGCATTTTCATCAGCTAACCGTAAAGAATAAACGCTCGACCTGTCACAGGTTTTCATAAATGTTTGATGCAGATGTCTCCTGGTAGCGTTCAACTGCATTAAAGCGTTGCATGGTTTATGTGGTTGCCGTGCAGATACAAAGTCACCCCTGAGAAATAAAGACTGATTAGATTTAATGGTGCAGTTTGTGTTAGACGGGGCAAAGGAAGGACAAGAGCGCGAGAGGACGGCCGAGGGAGGAAACCAGAGAGACTTTGATCTGAAGAAATATTCCCAAAGTGTTCCAGAGGCAAGTTTCTTCAAAAGTCGCCAAGGTGACCCATTTCAGTGCTCCTGCACACACACACACACACACACACACACTCGTTCTCCCTCGTGCTGGAATGACTGGCGCTGGTCTCGGGGCAGAAGTCTGGACACGTCAGATTAAGCAGGTCACTTACCCGGAGTCCTTTCACAAACACCCTCCAGAGAAACAGAGAGAGACAAAGAGACACAGGCCAGAAGAGCAGGAGCTGTGGATGTTTATTCGGTAGATAATAAATAAATAGTTGTTAAAGGGACAGCTCACAAAATTAAAAATCATTTACTCACCCTAGCCTGGAACATGCTGCTCTTTTCAATTCAATGAAAGTGAAGGGATAGACACTGTCAAGCTCCAAAAATGCATACAAATATTATAAAGAGGACCTATTATGCTCTTTCACAAAGTCTTGATTTTGTTTTTGGGCTCTACTAGAATAGGTTTTCATGCTTAAAACATCATTTTTCCCACATTCTCCATTTTTTTTGCAGCTCCTCTCTTCCCAGTCTGTCAGTAACGCTCTGTTCAGTCCTGTCTCTATGAAGCCCCTCCTTCTGAAAAGCACACTGTGCTCTGATTGGTCGGCTGGAGCAATGTGTTGTGATTGGTCAAGCGCTTCGAGTGTGTTTGGGAAATGTCCCGCTCCTTATCATAACCACCAGTTTAACACACTACTAACTAACTCAACCAGGCCCCGCCCCTTTATTCTGCGTATTAATTATTTAAATGAGGAATATTGTGACGTGTTTGTTCCCGGAAGAAACTCAAGACTACAATGGAGGCGTTTCAGGAGTTCAGAAACACTGATATAGAGAAGAACTCCCGCTGGAGGGACTTTGAGCTCGAACTGCAACATTACACACTAAAGAAAGATGAACATGTGGAAAAAAAACATAACAGATCCCCTTTAATAGTAGTCAATATGCTTCAGAGTCAGAATATTTGTTTTCTATAGTCTTCTCAAGCCACAAGATAGCTTTGTGTGCCAAACAGACCCAAAACTCATTATTCCCAGCACAAATTTTATTTGCGGTTGGACACAAATGAACCCTATAAAGCCTACAGTTATCATATTTGATATGCACATTTCTAAGGCCTCAAAATGATCAAAACTTTGATGAAAAACCAATGGCACACAATCTACTACATGCCTTCTGTCGTCTGATATATTAATCTAGAATAATTGCACAAACGTACATCTTCAGCTTGTGCTTGACGCTGTGTAAAACCTCAAATTTTTATAAAGTAAACTTTAGAATAATTATATTGTTAGTAATACTTCAAAACGCACATTTACTGGACTGAAGCAACTTTGATTTATAAAAATCATGTTAAAATATGATCAAATATCATCCATCTCTCAATGATAATTCTATTGCATTTCATAAAATGCATTTTATGCATTGCATAAAAACACAACACAATAAACTACAGAGCAACTAAGCATTTAAATATCTCTAAATATATCAGATATAGAGTGATAACTGATATGTACATGCATTTTATGTAAGTAGTCTGCTAAACCGTTGTCAGCATCTGCACACTTAAAGTCTACAAATGTAATATTGAAGTAAATGTTTTTGACTATGTTGTATATATTTTAGGCTGAGATGGTTTTTTGATTAGTTTTTTCATTTAAACATCTGATTAGTTTTAAATGATCATTGTTTAACTAATATTGCATGTATTTGTTAGTGCTACTGATAGTTATTTGTAATGTAATGTTTTAATATTGTGTGCACCTGCCCGGGGACTGCAGATGGAAATTAGCATTTGCTAACTCTGGTACAAAACATCTTTTCGTAAGATTAATGTATTTTGTACATTGTCCCTGACAAATAAACTAATTAAATAAATAAACAAAGATCTCATTGATTTACATTATAAGCATAAGAAGTATCTCACTTTTTGGACCTATAAATAACATCTAAATTGCATATTTTTGCATTTAAATTTTTTTAAATATTATTTCATATGTTTGGCTTTACAGGGTTAGAAATATGGTATGTTCCTCACATAAGTTTAACAAATGGCCTAATGTGGACAGCGTTTATGTGCCTCATTTTTGGGACTCGGCAGATTCTGTCTGTATTCACTTTGAAATGACAGAAATTCTGTTTTACTGAACATTCTGTTAAATATTTAAAGGAACACTCCGACTTTTTGGGACTTTAGCTTATTCACAGTATCCCCCAGAGTTAGATAAGTCCATACATACCTTTTTCATTTCTGTGCGTTCTGTAAGTGTTATTTGACGCACCCACCGCTAGCCTAGCTTAGCACAAAGACTGGATGTAAATGGGTAAGGTAGCATACTAATCCCAATAAGTGACAAAATAATGCAAACATTTTCCTATTTATGTGTTGTGATCTGTATAGTCACAGCGTGTACAAATAACAAGGCTATATGAGACAGAGACCATTTTTAATCGTATAAATACTGGGAACTATATTCTCACTAGGCGTAGGAGCACAGCTACTTGGGCGGAGTGATTAGCGCAGCGAGCCGCCCTGTGGTGAGGAGCAGAGTGTTCGTTTGTTTTGTTTACGGAACCATCAACAGGGCGTCTCGCTGGTTGTTGGTGTTTTAAGCCCCCAACTGCGCCTTCCAGGCAGCGAGGGGATGGGTAGGTTTAAGTTTGAGGGTAGGGTTAGCTGCCTCTAAGGAGCCATTGGGGGCTTAAAACACCATCGAGCCGTCTCGCTGCGCTAATCACTCCCACCAAGTAGCTCCTACGCCTAGTGAGAATATATAGTTTCCAGTATTTATACGATTAAAAATGGTCTCTGTCTCATATAGCCTTGTTATTTGTACACGCTGTGACTATACAGATCACAACACATAAATAGGAAAATGTTTGCATTATTTTGTCACTTATTGGGATTAGTATGCTACCTTATCCATTTACATCCAGTCTTTGTGCTAAGCTAGGCTAGCGGTGGGTGCGTCAAATAACACTTACAGAACGCACAGAAATGAAAAAGGTATGTATGGACTTATCTAACTCTGGGGGATACTGTGAATAAGCTAAAGTCCCAAAAAGTCAGAGTGTTCCTTTAAGTTTAAAAAGACATGAGGGCGAGTAAATGATGATGCCATGTTCATTTTTGTGTGAACTTTCGGTAACACTTTATTTTACAGTGTCCTTGTTACATATGTTACATGTATTCACCATAGTAATAACAGTAAATTATGCATAATTGCATGCAACTAACCCTCCACCAAATCCTAATCCTGCCCTAACCCTAGAGTAAGTACATGTTGTTAATTAATATTACTCAGTACTTAAATATATAATTACACTGTAACAATGACACCTTAAAATAAAGTGCAACCGAACTTTCTTGTTTCACATGCTATACATTTATGCATTTGGTAGACGCTTTTATCCAAAGCGACTTACATTGCATTTACACATTAACATTAATATCAGTTCTTGTTTCCCTGGGAATTGAACCCATGACCATGGCGTTGCAAGCGCCAAACGCTCTACAGTTTGAGCTACAGGAAAGCTTTCTCTACCGTCACACCGTTATTACAGGAATTGAAGTTATTAGAGGACTGAACTCGTTCTGATTAGCCTACAAGAAGCTGAACTGAGTTTAGAAACACACAAACCGCAAATGAACCGAAGTAGAACGTGTTGGATGGAAACAGCAGCTTTGTTTTAATAGATTGTCAAAAAACAAGTTACAGCGGGTCTGCTAATTATGACCGTTAGCTGAACACGGCTTTGACGTTCCCAACCACAAACCAACTGACAACAAGCTCATTAAAACTCTCCCTAACAATTACACAACAACAACAGCGGCCCGCCGGCTGTTTCACGGCCTTTCCATGAGCAAGTGCACGTGTGATCCGAGTGTGCTTGCAATTTTAATTAGGGAAAGCATGAAATATTTAACTCCCATGCCATTCCCAGGCTCGTGTAAAAGCACTCGCAGCACTTCTTCTGTTTTTTTTTTTTTTTTCGCGGCTGGAATGGGTTTTGACAAGAATCCTCAGATAATCTATTCCCTCAACAGATCCTCGGCTGTAATAATTAGGACACAAAGAAGAGAGGAAATGTTCACACGTCCTCAATACACTTAAATATCGGTCTTGTACTAGAGCTTCACACTTAGAGCATTAGAGAAGTGGACTCTAGTTCACACGACACACACGGTGAACAAGTTTTACAGTAGAAAATGCTCAAACTCTTGTTAACTATGACCTGATGGGCTCAGCACATTTATATATAGCACATTTCATAGTGCTTAATTGGCAAAATATAGAATACAATTACAATCTGAGCTTAAGTTAAATTAAAATGGATTGGAGTATGTACGCAATGACAAATGTTAATTTAAAAGTGTATTAATCTGAATTATAAGGAAAGAGAAACCAATTAAATCAATGCAGCGCAGTGTTTAATTGGAGAATGCAGAAAAGGAGATGTGTTTTAATTAGAGACACCTGCAAACATCAATACATTGTTTGAGGTCGGTAAGACTGTTAAATGTTTCTAAATTAAGTCTCTTCTGCTCAAAAATACAGTAAAAACAGTAAAATTGTCAAATATTATTACGGTTTAAAATCACTGTTTTCTATGTGAATATATTGTAAAGTGTAATTTATTCCTGTGATCAAAGCTGAATTTTCAGCATCATTACTCCAGTCTTCAGTGTCACATGATCCTTCAGAAATCAGTCTAATATGATGATTTGATGCTCAAGAAACATTTATGATTATTATCAGTGTCGGAAACAGCTGCGTTACTAAACCGTGATATATGCTTTTCAGGAGAACAAAGAACTGCATTTATTTTTAATAGAAATCTTTTCTAGCGTTATGTCTTTACTGTCACTTTTAATGGATTTAATGCATCCTTTATGAAAATTTTTTTTTTTTTTAAATGACAACAAACATACTGACCCCAAAGTTTTGAATGGTAGTCTATGAGAAAAGAAACATGCAAAATCTGATTTTAAATTACATTTTGATTATATATTCACATAGAAAACTGTTCTTTTAAGTTGTAATAATATGTCACGATATTACTGTTTTTACTGTATTTTTAATTAAATAACTACAGCCTTGGTGGGCAAAATAATAATAATAATAATAATAAATAAAGAAACGTACGAACCCCAAACTTTTGAAAGGTAATGTATATTTCATTTGATTGATTTCTTTTTATTTGATAAAGTAAAACTAACACTATAAAACACTGAGTGAGCCACAGAGCCAGACTTTATGCTTTTTGTTTTCTCCATAATAACATGCACTGATGAATCATTCACGATATGACAAGCTGGCCTTTAATAGGAAGGTAAAAAGGGCCCATTTTAATTTCATGTTGACTTACTGACCTCAAATCACCATGAAATCAAAACTGAATATTGTTATTTTTATGGAATATTGCAGTAATTATTCATGTATCTGTGCACATCATTCTTTTTAAATGAATCAAAATATCTTCTCCTTCCTCTTGTAGCATCTCTTCTCTGATGATGAGTGCAACCTGTCACTCACATGAGATCAGCCAATAGCAAACCACAACCATCCAATCAATTCCCCACAGACACAATCAAGCCCCGCCCACATTTGTTCTCGTTCCAGAAGCCGTTTCACTCGGATATACGTCACAATAGGGAAGAAAAGACTCTCTCGACTTCGGTTTCATGCTGACTTTAATAACGAGATCTGCTGATTGACAGCTCTCACCTGACCAGTGTCCCGTCGTGGCTCCGGATCGATCCGTACAGGTGTGGCTGACGGGAAGGAACACCGCCTCCCATCCTTTGGGAGCGTAGCGCCAGTTGTGCGACTCGAGGATCAGAACTCTCTGTGTGCCGTAAGCGATCATAAAGCAGTAAACCACGTGATGGAGCTGACAGCCGTATCCACAGCCCTTGTTGATGTTACAGACCAGCTTACGGGCTTTACTGCAGTCCTGCGGGTTCTGCCGGGACACACAACACACATGACAGACGCAGTTCAGATTATCACCGCATTTTAGATTCAATGACTTTTGGCAATAAAAGTTCCAAAAGTATTATTCTTTTTTTAATAGCAAGGTCACATTAATTACATATATTACATACATAAATTACAGATTTTTTCTAGTAGATACAATTATTTTTCAAACTAAATCTTTTGAACTTCCTGTTCATTAAAGAATCCTGGGAAAAGTGTATCATTGTTTCCAGAAAAATAAGAAGCAGCACAACAGTTTTCAACACTGATAATAATCAGAAATGTTTTTTTTTTGAGCATCAAATCATCATATTAGAATGATTTCTGAAGGATCATGTGACACTGAAGACTGGAGTAATGATGCTGAAAATTCAGCTTTTTTTTTTTTTTGCAATTATTATTATTATTATTATTTTATTATTTTATTTTACACATGAACGTCTACATTTCCACGTAACAAAAAAAAAAAATAACAAAAAAAAGCCTCAGTATTTTACATTGATATTCTATACCTCCTCTCTTCTTAGTCTTGTATTAACCCCTTCCAGTAACACTTTATAATAACGTTCAGTTGTAAGTCATTTATAAGTGGTTAGTTAATGATGAACTAATGAATTTCTGCACCCTCTAATTGCTGCATACATTAAAAAAAATAAAAAAATAATTAAACATTTATGAAATGCATATTCATGTTTTCTAAATGATTAGTTAATCATTAACTAATCAATTGTAAATGACTTATAACTGAATCAATAATAAACATATCACTTATTAATAATTTATGAATGCATAGTCATGTTTCATAAATAATTAGTTAATCATTTACTAATCACTTGTAAATGACTTGTAACAGAATTTACAAAACATACATAAAATGTTAGTATATCACTTACTAATCATTATGAATGTTTTGTAAATGATTAGTTCATCATTAACTAACCACTTATAATGACTTACAACTGAACGTTATTATAAAGTGTAACCCACATTTTAAGAACGATCTGAAAGGTTCCCAAACACCATCAAAAACTGTATATTTGTCCCTTAAAATATAAGTCATCTTTTCCATTGACATATTGGTTACCATTTCTTTTAGCCAACGTCCTATACTTTTCCAATTTAAAGAAATAAGCCGTTTTGCTTGAAGAATGCATACATTACATTTATACATATATACTCTTTCTTTTTAAGAAAATACAGCTTTAATCACAGGAATAAATTAAGAGTTTAAAATAAACTCAAATAGAAAACAGTTCATTTAAATTGTAATAACATTTCACAATATTCCTGTATTATTTTGTATTAAATAAATCCAGCATTGGTGAATAAAAGAGACTTCTTTCAAAAACAAGAGAAACAAAGAAGTCTTACAGACCCCAAACTTTTGAACGGGGATAGTTTAAATAATAAATAAGTACAATAAAAAAATAAAATCCACGAAAAAAATAAGAAGATAAAAATGACAAAGATGCTGGAGCTTCTTGCCGGAGAGTCCATATGAATTATAATTTTACAGCACTAACAAAAACTGACGTTAAAGTATATTGTGCAGGAGTTATGGTTATCCAGATACACGTTTGTAAAAGATGAACTGATTCTGTGTCCGGCAGGGAATCATTATTTCCCCTCAGAAATGCTTTTTCAGGTTTATTGTGCCATTAGAGGAAATGAGTTACGATAATCAAATTGTCTGGCGGCCCTTTCACGTTGTTTTTTATTTATTTATTTATTTATTTATTTTTAGTGAAGGCTATTTCACTCTTAATTCATATCCAATACAGTTGGCCCAGACTTTGCTATGGCAGCAGATGAAGCACTCTCATTTTAAAGTGCTGCCGTAGCAGAAAACACTCACAGACATGTGCGGTTCTGAGTATGGAAATCAGCGATCAGATAGTATTTGATATAAAGCATGGTACTGAATGATAACCAGATCATTCCCGCTGAGAGAAACACACACCATGCTGGTTTGTGCTGGTCTAGACTTGTGGCTTATACCATCTAAACTAGCACTGCTAATTAGCAGCTATATTATTATCATCATGTTAAATAAAGTGGGCTCTTTAAATATTCCTTTTAGACTGATTTGACAAAGTAGTGCTTCTTTGCAGAAAACAAATAATGCATGATCGAGGCATCAGAGTCGAGATTCAAAAGACTGTCAGATAAATCTATGAGAGACTGACTTCACTTGATCTTACACTTTGGTTTTCGTTAGAGGCCGTTTGTAAAGAAAACCACAATCTCGAACGCCTTCAATATTTCCTTTTACCAGTGCGATCAGACTGACGTGAACACACAGATTTCAGTATAAAGGGAAAGAAGAGGGAAAAAAGGAACAGGCCCGGAGAGGGATGGCGATACAGAGGGAATCATATCAGAAAAAATGATATTTAATTAGTGTTGTTCGCCGAGACAAACATTATTATTATTATTGATCATACACAGGGTTAATGATCTGGCCAAACTTTAAGTATTCAATTCGATTTATTTGTGCTCCAGGCAGGAATGATTCCTAAAATCTCAGCTGAACAATTATTTAAAATCCTTATAGTACAAATGCAGAGAAAAATAGTTTCCAATTACCATTTTTTTTTCAGCCTTTGACCTAAAATATTTTCTTTAATTCCCCCCTGAGCTTTTAAATTAATATTATACTTTTTTTTTTTTTATGCATTGTCTCTGAAAAATGTATCAAAATGAAGTGAGTTTTTGCTTAAAACCAGAAAAAAAAGATCTGCCATTGGGATTACAAAAATATGTCATGAGGTGGAAGGATGAACCCAATTGCAGACAATATGCAAACACACAAGGTTTATTTATAACAGAAAACAGGGAAAACAAAGCCCACGAGGGGGTAAAACAGAGGTAAGGAAGGTTGACTAACAAGCAAGACAATAACTAGACTAAGAACTGGGATATACTACATTCAACTCTTCAGACAAAAACTCTTACTTGACAAGGACCTCTCCGCAATGGTACAAACACAGGCAGGTAACACATTGATTGACAATGAACCGACACAGGACAGAAAACATGAGGGGATTAAATAGGGAGCAAATGAAGAGGGCAACAGGTGATAACGGTGAAACAATAATGACTAAACAAGGATAACAAGGGGGCGGGGTAAGTAACGAGACACCACAAGCACATGGCCCAAACAAATGGCCATGTGCTTGTACACAAAACATGGGTCTGTCATGATCCTGCCTCAAGACTAGAGAAATACAAAGACACAAGGGCAGAATCATGACAGAACCCCTCCCTTAAGGAGCGGCTACCAGACGCTCCTCAAGGGGACATCAAACACGGGACATGACTGAGACAAAGACACAAACCAACAAAACATGACAAATAACAGCAACGGTAAACATGAATAAACAATTACAGGGTTGGGGTGAAACAATAAAAATAACAAACAAGGAAGAGGGGGTGGGGGAAACACAAAGTCCATAGGGGGTAGTCCATGGTGAATAGGTGGACTGGGGGTCTTGGGTCTTCGGGACGAGGGCTGAAGACGGGGAATCTGGCGGGACTTGGATGGAGACACACGAGGAACATTCTTGGGGGAAACAGTCCGGGGTGAAGTGGTGACAGGGGCGTCCGGGGAAACACACAGGGGTACAGAGGGTGGCGAAATGGGAAACCTGACCAGGGGAACAGCAGGTAACGGGACAGGGCGCATGACAGGGGGAGTTGCAGGCGACTGTGGAACAGGGAGAGATGATGCTGCGGCTGGTTGCGGAGCTGGAACAGGGTCAACGAACTCTACAGCAGAACCAGTACCAGCGCTCTTCACATCAGAATCGACACTCCCCATCTCAGATTCAGAAACAGCGTAGCCTGCAACCGACTCTGGAACAGCGTTGTCTGAGGCTGACTTGGACCCAGCGTTCTCTGCAGCTGATACAGGGACAGCACTCTCAGCAGTCGACTCGGGGACAGAGCTCTCAGCCGCTGACTCGGGGACAACTCTGCCTGCAGTTGACTCAGCGACAGCACTCTCGGAGGCTATGGGTACAGGACTTGAGGGTACGACGGGTTTGACAGGAACTTCTAGTAACTTGACAAGACTAGAGAGGTAATCGGACAGAGTCTTGGCCGCAATGACGACAGGCATTTCTTGGCGGGCCGATACAGACTGCAGGACAGCTTCAGCCGCCAAATCGACCGCGGCTCTCACATCAGCTGATTCACAAGCAGAGATCACTGCGGAAGCTTCTGGAACAGTCTCTTCTGCAGCTGACTCCGGAGCAGCTTTCTCCGCCGCAGACTCAGAGACGCCTTTAACTGCAGCAGCCCCAGGAATAGCCTTAACTGCAGCAGATTCAGGAACTGCTTTCTCTGCAGCGGATTCAGGGACCGTTCTCTCTGCAGCAGATTCTGAAGTAACTTTTTCTGTTGCAGTGGCGGGTTGGAGAACCAACACAGACTCGGGAGAAGACTGACACGGAGAACAGACGATTCCCTTCCTCCTCTTCTTTCTCCTGGGTCGCGGGGCAGAGGCCGTAGCTGGACCTGTGACCGGTCGAAGAGGTTCAGCGGAGACCGAAATTGGTGCTGGGGAAACCACCGCAGACAAGGACTCAGTCGAGGAGGACTCTGATGCCGACTCCCACGAGAAACGTCTTCCCCGTTTGCCGCGGAGACTTGTTGGTGCGGACGACGCCTCAGGAGTCGAGGGGGAAGGAGCCTGGTCCCCCAGCGTAACCACGGCTAAAACGTGGCCCTCCGGGATCACAGACAGCCTGGCAGGAGGTGACGACACGGTGGGACCCTGCGGCTCCTTTCGACACAAACAGTCCACCATGTCCCGGAACGGGTGGCGGACCAGCCTCTCCCGTTCAGCCAGAGGAGGGGGAACATTGAGACCCGCGATGAGGTAACGGTTGACGAGGATTTCAGGCAAGAAAAGCCTCCTTGCTTCCACGGCCTGGGCATATCTCCTCAGGGACCTCTCTCCCTGGGGAGGGAAAGGAAGCTTGCCCAACTTGCTGTCGGCGATAGCCGACTGCCACCAGAATTCCTGGTCAGTCGACGGTCGAATAGCAGGAAAAGACATACAGTCTGCTGGGTTCTGTATTGGTCGGTTCATTCTGTCATGAGGTGGAAGGATGAACCCAATTGCAGACAATATGCAAACACACAAGGTTTATTTATAACAGAAAACAGGGAAAACAAAGCCCACGAGGGGGTAAAACAGAGGTAAGGAAGGTTGACTAACAAACAAGACAATAACTAGACTAAGAACTGGGATATACTACATTCAACTCTTCAGACAAAAACTCTTACTTGACAAGGACCTCTCCGCAATGGTACAAACACAGGCAGGTAACACATTGATTGACAATGAACCGACACAGGACAGAAAACATGAGGGGATTAAATAGGGAGCAAATGAAGAGGGCAACAGGTGATAACGGTGAAACAATAATGACTAAACAAGGATAACAAGGGGGCGGGGTAAGTAACGAGACACCACAAGCACATGGCCCAAACAAATGGCCATGTGCTTGTACACAAAACATGGGTCTGTCATGATCCTGCCTCAAGACTAGAGAAATACAAAGACACAAGGGCAGAATCATGACAAAATAATCTTGTTTTCCCTTTGAATCAAATCGATTTTTCGGACTTTATTGGCAGATATTTTGTCATGTTTTAAGGTGAAACTCACTTAAATTTTGATACCGTGAACATAAAGCCTCCTCTCAGGACTAAATTAAGTCATTTTTCGCTGCTTATTGCACTTAAATAGTCAAACACACACAAACTAATGTAAAAATGCTGGTCATGGCGAGTATTCACGTAAACACAGTCTGTTGTGTGTTAAGTGAATGTAAACAGTCAAGAAAGAAAACGCATGTGTGACAGTGTAATGCGTCAGGCCTTAAAGTGACAGCAGCCTAATATACCGGCTGCCAAATTATGAGATCATATAAAAAATATCTATTTGTGACCCTGCATCACAAAACCAGTCACATGTCGCACGGGTATATTTGTGGTAATAACCAACAATATATTGTATGGGTCAAAATTATCGATTTTTCTTTTATGCCAGAAATCATTAGGATATTGAGTAAAGATCATGTTCCATGAAGATATTTAGTAAATTTCCTACCGTAAATATATAAAACATTTATTTTTGTGGGTGAATGCAGCACAATCATGAACATAAATGAACAACTTTAAAGGAGATTTTCTCAATATTTCGATTTTTTTGCACCCTCAGATTCCAGATGTTCAATAGTTGTATCTCGGCCAATATTGTCTTATCCTACAAACAATACATCACTGGAAAGCTTATTTATTCAGCTTTCATGTGATGTGTAAATCTCACTGGTTTGACTGGTTCTGTGGTCCAGGGTCGCATATGTCAGCTTTTCCCCATGGTATCGATGTCAAAATTGTGTCCTGTGAAAATGCTGAGTGTCTGGTAAGTTTAGAAAAGCTCTAGCCACAGTTCTGGTGAGCAGAAGAGTTGAGCGAGAGCAAGCGTGTGCTGTACCTGCAGGTATGAGATCCTGTTCTGCACCAGACTGGAGAGATCTCTGGCCTCCTTCTGTCTCCAGTCCCCCGCTCCATCGGCCTGACTGAGGAGGTGCAGGTCTGTCATGATCGTCCTGACAGCAGAGGAACACAGGAGAGAGTGTTAAACCTCCTTCTCTATCATCTGACAATTACCAGTGCTGGTCATGTGTAACCTGGAGGAATCAGGTACCAAAAATCTGGGACTAAAGTTACTTTTTTTTTTATTGATTACATGATTAAATATTATTGACAAAATGGTGGTGAATTATTTCTAATCCGGTAGATATTTAAAGTAAAGTATATACTATATATGCAAAACAAATATGTGACCCTGGATCACTAAACCAGTCACATGTCACATGGGTATATCTGTGGCAATAGACATTGTATGAGTCAAAATTATCGATTTTTCTTTTATGCCAAAAATCATTTGGATATTAAGTAAAGATCATGTTCCATGAAGATATTTTGTAAATTTCCTGCTGTAAATATATAAAACATGTATTTTTGTGGGTGAATGCAGCACAATCATGAACATAAATGAACAACTTTAAAGGCGATTTTCTCAATGTTTCGAGTTTTTTGCACCCTCAGATTCCAGATTTTCAATAGTTGTATCTCGACCAAATATTGTCTTATCCTAACAAACCAAACATCAATGGAAAGCTTATTTATTCAACTTTCAGATGATGTATACATCTTAATTTAAAAAAATGTATCCATGTGACTGGTTTTGTGGTCCAGGGTCACATATATGTTTGTAATTTATTGATTCTCCCAAATCTAATCTTGTATTACTATGTCTTTGGAAGGCTTTTGCCTTTCAAACACATTAAAATGCACAAATACATGCAATTCCCAAAGGTTTTTGTCAGTCCAACCTCTTTGGCGTTATATAGAGAATGGATTTTCTTTCTCTCTTTATTTTTATGGCACACGATTATTCAAATCAATGCGATCTTTTAATCTCCAAGTAATCAAAAAGTAGGCCGGTCATATTACTTGGAGTGTGTAACGTAATAGATTATTACACTGCAGTCATGTTCTTCCTCAGTCTTTCTGTCTTGCTTTCCAGTGCAAATATTATTAAATCAAGATACATTTACTTGAGAAGCAAAATTACTTAAATATTAAGTCAAAGTCAAAATTATGCAAGTTTAAGCTTAAAACAAGAAAAATATCAGTATCACTTTACTTCACACCATTATATAATATAGTGCATTATAAAAGTATTTTTAATGCATTGATTATGCCTTGTAATGCACCTTATAATGCATTGTATGACACAGTTATACTTATCTATTTAATGTGACACCTTCAGAAAGTATACTGCATGACAACCAATTTCAGATGCAACAAGGAAGCTGTAAATATAATGCATTTTAACTTTAATTACAATTGCTTATAAAAATCACATAATGCATTATAATGTACATTATGAATATGCATTATACATAGGCCAAAAGTTTGGAAACATTACTATTTTTAATGTTTTTGAAAGAAGTTTCTTCTGCTCATCAAACCTGCATTTATTTGATAAAAAATACAGAAAAAAATGTAATATTGTGATATATTATTACAATTTAAAATAATTGGTTTTCAATTTATTATACTTTAAATTATCATTTATTTCTGTGATGCAAAGCTGAATTTTCAGGATCGTTACTCCAGTCTATCACATGATCCTTTAGAAATCATTCTAATATGATGATTCATTTTCAAAGTTGGAAACAGTTCTGCTGCTTAATATTTTTTCATAACCTGTGATACTTTTTTTAGGATACTTTGATGAATAAAAAGTAAAAAGTAAAAAAAAAAAAAAAAAAAAGAATAAAAAAAAAAAAATGTTTTAAAAATAGAAATCTTTTGTAACAACAATATCCACTACTGGTCAGTAATTTGGGGTCAGTAGATTTTTTCTCTTTCTTTTTTTGAAATAAATCAATACTTTTATTCAGCAAGGATGTGTTAAATTGCTAAAAAGTGATAGTTTAAAATATTTTTTTTATTTTGAATAAATGCAGTTCTTTTTAACCTTTTATTCATCAAATATATAAGGCAGCAGAACTGTTTCCAACACTCATAATAAATCAGAATATTAGAATGATTTCTAAAGGATCATGTGATAGACTGGATGTCACATGTGACACTGAAGACTGGAGTAATGATGCTGAAAATTCAGCTTTGCATCACAGAAATAAATGATAATTTAAAGTATAATAAATTGAAAACCAATTATTTTGAATTGTAATAATATATCACAATATTACTTTTTTTTTCTGTATTTTTTTATCAAATAAATGCAGGCTTGATGAGCAGAAGAAACTTCTTTCAAAAACATAAAAAATAGTAATGTTTCCAAACTTTTGGCCTGTACTGAACATGAAGGCTTTATGGAAAGGGTTACCAAAATATCTGCCACTTATTATTCTGACGGCAGGTATTTTTCTAGTTTTAAGCAAAAGCTCACTTCATTTTGATAAATTTTTCCAAGTCATTTTGCTTCTTTTGTCATTTTGAAAATATATACAGTATATATATATTTTTTTTTTTTGCAGTGTACAACCATGCATTGTACAGGCATGTAATTTGTCTTCAGTAACGGACTATAATTTGTAAGCAACCCAGCACTGTTGATTACTTAGTGCACATTTTGACCAAATCAGATCTCAAATCTCCTTAAACCGTCCTTCACGGTTGCATCAGGGTTTAAGGCATCATTTTGAAAAGAACTATGAAATCAAAATAATCCAGTCAAACCAGAGATCTGATTATTGCTCTCATAGGGCTGCCGTTACCAGCCGGTTTACAGTTACACAATACATTCACCGCCAGAGAGAGAAAAAGACCCGTCCTTTTGTTTAACCTTCGCCTAGATGTATTTTGTAGTATTTTAATGTGAACTGAGGAAAAGATCAGCGTGAACATTCAACACAACATCTTTTTTTGTTCGACAGAAGAAATTAAGTAATGAGTAAATGATGATAATTTTCATTTTTGGATGAGCCACTCCTTTAAATCAAATAACTCCACAAAAAGTGGGAGTTTAGACACTAGGAACGCATGAATTGTGATCAACCAGTCATTTGCTAATTCAAACAGATGGGCATATGCTGAGTTTATGAGGAGTTTAATTATTACTTCATCAATGAGAGACTCCTCAGGGAGCCGCTCGCTCCAACACAGCACAGCATTAAATGTGCATCGAGCACTTCTCTTTGTCAAAACAGGTGTGAATGTGCTGATTGACCGTCTCAGAGACGCCGAGATAATGAGATATTGACAGCGTCTCTCTCTGTAATTAGTCTAGCGGGTGATAACTCAAAATTAAGTGCTGCGATATTTCTATTGCACCACTATTAGTGTCTGGAGCCGTTTCATGACGGTGAAACTGGAGAACCACATCAATTCTTCATCATCCATCTCATCAAAAAACAATTCTGAATGTTATGAAACCCGTCGACAACATGCTCGACTCATTTTTCACCCCAAAAATCAGAAGAAAATCAGAAATAAATGAAAAATAATGTTTTGCTGAAAACCTATTTTAGGTTTAAGTGTTTTTTGCTGTTGCATTTTGACAATTAATCATGTAAATAATATAGTTTTTGCTGCTTAATATTTTTTATTTTCATGGAAACTGTGATACACAATCATTCCAAAGTCTGGGGTAAGAAAGAAAAAGACAGAAATTAATACTTTTATTCAGTGAGGATGCATTCAATTGATCAAAAGTGACACTAAAGACATTCATAATGATACAAAAGATTTCTATATCAAATAAATGCTGTTCTTTTGAACTTTATATTCATTAAAAAAGCAGCGCCTTAAGTAGCCAAGACTGTTTTAAACATTGATAATACTAATCAATTAACAATCATAATTAATAAGTGAGCACTATGATAATAATTATGCGGCAATTAAGCATAATTCTGAAGGATCATGTGACACTGAAGACAGTGATGATGTAGAAAATTCAGCTTTGCCATCATAGGTGTAAATTGTGTTTATTGTAATAATATTTCACAATATTACTGTTTTTACTGTATTTTTGTTTGGTGAGCATAAAAGACTTCTTTCAAAAACATTTAAAATGTCACTCCAAACTTATGATCGGTCAACTTTTTTATAATTATTATTTTTCATAATGCTGATTCTCATTAAATTAGTGCAAGCCGGTCATGTTTAAGTCTATTACAGTAAAAATAATAACATAATGTGTTTTTTAAGTAAAAACAATGCAACAAACATGTCGTTAAAAAATATTTTACATTTTCAATAACACATTTTTTTTTTTGCATAACATTAAAAATAATTCAGAGGTTAAATTTGCTATTGTCACAATGCAAAAAACAAAAACAAAAACAAAAAAAAAACAGGTCTGATATTCTTAATACAAATTGTAATCTACTTTTGACTACGGGGCGAAACATGGTTTGAGAGATTCAACCTCTGAGAGTCCCAAATGAGATCAGTTTTATCACAAATCTTAATTGTTTCTTCAAGAAGTAATAAGGGTAAATGAGAGCAAATTAAGTCTCATAGATTTCAGATGTGAAATGCATGTCATTTTAATTTCTCCTAAAGAATTAAAGTAATGAAGCCCCTTTTAGGGTGGAAGCAAAAACATGCTGTTTTCATGCGTGTATCTTTAAATGCAAATGAGCTGTTGCTCCCCGCCCCCTTTCCAGGAGAGGGCGGAGCCTTTACAGCTAATGCTTCAGATACTCCGGCAACAACAAACAAAATTTAAAATATCAGTTTTGTTTGTTTTTGATTATCATCTGTATCGTGGTCACAGCCCTGTATCGGGCTCAAGTGACAGTTCTTCGTCATCATTAAAGTTTATTATTTGCATGCATTTTATAGCCATATATATATATATATTCAGTTTAAACTTTTGATATGTGGTTTTCTGAGCGCACACATCCAAAGCATTCCTGAATGGGAGACCCTGTATTAGATTTATGGGGAAAATAACAAAAGGATTTTTGGAGTGGATGGATTTTTACCATAATAGGGTGGTTGTGTACACACACACCGCGGACACATAATTATGTTAAAAATCAATCTTAAAGGGTAACTCTCGCCAAAATGCAACCTAGGGTCTTTTTGTTATCAGAGTCAGTTCATTCGCATTCGGAGATCGACTATTTTCGACTGTCAAAATGCGGGCGGACACAGAGACAGTGAGTTGTTCAAAATCTTTCTCTTTAGTAAACTCAGTGCACACACACAATGTTCTCAATGCTGGAGTTCATGTGTAGAGCCTCTGGTGATACTGAGAGCAAAGTGTCATGTTGTGTCGAGTCTTCTTAGTGTTTTAAAAAATTTAAATTTTTTTGATTTTTGATGCTATCATAGTCGTGCCCCAATCACTCCCATTCAAAAGGCAATTTGACCGAAAACGGTCAAACGGTCAAACTTAAAAGTGGCGTTTCCATCCTAATTATGCTTTTAGACGAAAGTTCGCCTCGGGTAGATTCACAAAAAGACCCTAGGTTGCATTTTGGTGAGAGTTACCCTTTAAAAGTGATAATAGGTCCCCACATGAAGCCAGAGTCGCCTGAGCAGTGAAAGAGCATCGGTGATAATAGCGCCTGACCTCTGTTGGTGACCCAGGTCCTGCAGGAGTGTGTCCGTGTGTTTCTGTCTGTCTGTCGGGTTGATGTGACTCAGCTTCTGGATCTCGCTTCGAATAAAATACCACAGCTCTTTCACTCCATTCTCCACCTTCCTCCGCAACTCTTCCTGTTCTCGACCCGGACCAACTGAGAAAGAGAACGAGAGATTCAGAAGCGCTCTAATTAAGGAATGAGGTCTGAGAGGATGTGATATAATGTGAAGATAATCACAGCTTAAGGGCCTTGGTACAATAAATTATCTATAGCTGAAGACTGCAGTTGACTTAGCAGCTATTACTGCTGACATATGTGTTTTATATAAAAAGATGGCAGGCAGATTTGTAATAGCATGTGAGTTTTGAAGGAAATTGCAAGAAAGGTTAGAATAGCTGTCGATCTCCCCTACAGATTTAGACTGTCCTCTTTTTGATTCTGTTCTCATTCGTCTCTCGCTCTGCTCGGTCTCCATCTTCGGCTCTTATGTAATACGTTCAGTTCAGTGCTTTTGGAGGAATCCCTCCTGGGTATAATGCCAGCAGGACGGGTGACCCTGAATGAAAGATCTGTCCCGATCCCCAGTGAGCTGCCCCGCTGTATCCTGACTACATAGGCAGCATCCTAATGGAAATGAAACCTCAGAAGTAACTGCTCAATAGTGCTCCTCACAGATAGCATGTTGGCAAACTAAGAACATGATACTCTAATAAGCATAAAATCAAATAGCAATCTCAAATATTAGGTTACATTATTTTATTTTTTTTCATCAATATGTATCTGTAATATCATTATTTATGTATAGCATTTTTTTTATATAGATCTGTGACACACACACTCACTCTCACTCTCTCACACACACACACACACACACACACACACACACACACACACACACACACACACACACACACACACACACACACACACACACACACACACACACACACACACACACACACACACACACACACACACACACACAGGATATGTAAGGGAATATATATATTCACCGGCCACTTTATTAGGTACACGTGTTCAACTGCTTATTAACTCAAATATCTCATCAGCCAATCACACGGCAGCAACTCAAAGCATTTAGGCATGTAGAAATGATCAAGACGTTCTGCTGAAGTTCAAACTGAGCATCAGAATGAGGAAGAAAGGTGATTTACGTGACTTTTAATGTTGCACGGTTGTTGCTATTCTGAGTGTTTCAGAAACTGCTGATCTTCTGGGATTTTCACACACAATGATCTCTAGGGTTTACAGAGAATGGAAGAAACACCGGTGTCACTCCTGTCAGCTGAGAACAGAAAACTGAGGCTATAATTCACACAGACTCACTAAAACTGGACTATAGAAGATTGGAGAAACGTTGCCTGGTCTGATGAGTCTGGATTTCTGCTGTCATTCAGATGTTCGGGTCAGAATTTGGTGAAAACAACATGAAAGCATGGATGATCCTGTCTTGTATCAGCGGTTCAGGTGCTGATGCTGTAATGTGTGTTTCTTTACACACTTCGGGACACTTAGTACCCACTGAGCTTAAACACCACCGACCTGACTATCCCTTTATGATCACAGTGAATCATCTTCTGATGGAAACTTCTAGCAGGATAACACACACGTCACAACTATAGAAACAAATGCTGTTCTATTCTAGTGAAGAATAATTTCAATAAGCACTATGGCTATAAATCTTGTCCTTGACTTCAGGTGCTGTGTAGGTGGGCAGCTCACTAGGGTTTTCAAACACAGCTGGTTTATCCTCGAATCCGTCCTCTCATTACAGCAGAGGTGACCTGAGTGAGACACACAGCATCTATCGCTCCTTTTATAGGGGTCAGAACAAGCACGAGGAGAGAGAGACTCTTTAAGGATGATTCTCATATATCTGTGACCTCTGGCCCAGGGTGATGATAATGATGTTGGTAGTTATTTTTGGCAGATCCTGCAGCAAGGAAATTTCACCCATCCTGACCCTGATGATTATGCATGCAGAGACTTGAATACACAGATATAAATGCAAACATTCAAACTCTACCTACACAATGAATCATTCTGTTGTGATTCTGTTAAACCTACAAGGATGTCTATGTGCCAGTCTAAAGGTCCTTGCACACGGAGTCCATATTCTCGTCAGGAATATTCACGTTAAAAAATAAATACGACCTCACGTTGTGTCAGTCACGTTTGCACACTGCCTCTAAACTTTGAATCGCTCGGGATAATCCCGCAGGTCCTTGATAAGGAGGCGGACTCTCCTTCCTCTCTACGCAATCTCAGGATTGGATGGACACAATATTTCCTCTTTTTTTCCTCATTTTGAGAAGAGACAGGACAACAAAACCTTAAAGGTCCTTGCAAACTGAGTAAGACAAAATTCGCAAAACAATACAAAATGGAGTTTTCAAGCAGTGAGGATGATTCTGTTGTCCTCTCTCTTCTTAAAAAGAGAAAAAGAATGAAGAAATATTGGGTCCATCCAATCCTGAGATTGCGTAGAGAGGAAGGAGAGTTAAACCTCCTTATCAAGGAGCTTCAGGATTATCCCGAGCAATTCAAAGTTTACTTCAGGATGTCAGTGGTTCAGTTTGATGCTAGCGATACTGGAGCCGCATATTACAATGAAAACCACCAATTTCTGTGAACCAATTGATCCTGAACAGTTCTGGATTTTGGCGTTCGCTTCTACGGTGCCTCTGAATTGGCTCAAAACACCTCTCAAAATGAACCTGATCCGAATGTTTATTCGGAGGCAGTGTGTAAACGTGATTGACACAACGTGAGGTGCTCGTATTTCTTTTTTAACGTGCGGAAATTTCAGCCAGAATATAAACGGCATGCTCAGAGCTAATGTTTTTCATTGCTAAAGTGCCTCTATTATGCTATTTTAAAGGATCCTCATTTTGTTTTGGAGTCTCCTACAATAGGTTTACATGCATAAGGTAAAAAAAACACTTAATTTTCTCATAATATACAGTATATTGCAGCATCAACTCTTTTCTCAGTGTCTGAAACCATTTGATCAAGAATCTCTAATCTCTCTAAACCCCTCCTTTCTGAGAGCCTACTCTGCTCTGATTGGTCAGAGTTCCCAGTCTGTTGGAAGCCAAATGTCCATTTCCATATCTGAATTTTTAGCTCTGGATCTTCCTCAGCACTTAATCAGTCATATGAACAGTAACGATGGCGTTGGATTTACCGTATCAATTCCAGCGCTGAGTGCATCAAAGTTGATTTGCTTTCACTGCACAAAAAACAGCGTCTTCTCAACAAACACGAACCAAACTCTTTCAGGCCTCAGATACAACTACAGTGTTTGAGGGCGGAGCAAAGTAAACGTTGTTGGCAGGCAGCCAATGAAGACCATAGGCTGGCAATATGCAAATTTGTTACAAATCTACGTAGTTTCAGTAGGAAGTAAGACTCGAAATGCTTCTTTCTTTTGGGAGACAATAACTCCATTTATCTGCACTTTGATCTTTGAAACTTTGCAGACCTTTACATTCACAAACAGTCATATTACACACTACATAAATGGTAATATATTCGAAAAAGCATAATAGGGGCACTTTAAAATATGATCTTGCATCCAGTTTTAACATGCAACTATAAGTATGACATTCATAGCTGATTCCCCCCTTCACTGTGACTCAATAGGCGCGTTTCCATTACAGATGTGCAAAACTTTTGTGATTATTTCTAAATGTCGACAAAAAACTATTGTGAAATGACGGCGTTTCCATTAACCGATGTTATGCGACTAAAACTTCATTTTTTCCTCTTGCGATAAGTAAAATCATTTCAAAAACCTTGGCAACGGACGTTGGTAGGTTTATGAACTATATCTCAGCCACTGCACTGGCCATTATTATTAATGGAAGGAGATGTATGTGTGTTTTCCAAGCATTAATGGTAAGGAACGACCCTTATTATACTTGTGAGCGGCACATATGAGGAGTTTCTGGGTGTTTCTCCCTCATTTCTGCTTCGAGGTCTTGATTGTGGCATTTATTTGAGGTTTAGAATCCATTATTCCTGTAATTCTTTTGTCTTATATGAATTTAATAAAGAACTCTGTCTCGTATTCTGTCCAAACACACCGCGTCATCTACGTCAGGTGACCTGGAAATGCGCAAAAACTGTTTCAATTGCAGTTTTGCAAAATATTTCTTTTTCTAATTGCCTGAAAAACCTCCTCATGCGAGCGTAAAAACTTTATCGCGATAAATGGAAGTTTTTTGCGAAATTGACGTGTTTCCATTGGGCGTATTTTCAATTCGCAATTTCAATTTGCACAATTTGAAGGGTAATGGAAACGCGGCTAGTGACACTATCAAAACCAGCCTGAAACATCTTCACTTGCTCAAACAATGGTGTGAGTTTGGGTCAGAGCAGTTTATCTGACGAATGTAAGACCATGAGTATTTGGACATGTATGGACAAGGGTTCTGTTACGGTTAAGAAAGGGAGACTTAGTCCTGTTTATCTCTTTACTTGCCTTCTCCAGATAATCTCTGAAAACTGTGGATCTTCTGTTTGGCTCGGCTTAGCTGTTCCTCAAGAGACCGGAGTCTTCCTGACGATATTGGCCCATCCGACTGTCCTTCCGGCATCCTGCAAAACACACATGGTTTGTTAGCGAACCGCTTCCGCAGCTTAGAGTATGCAAACAGCGGATCTGTCTGCTCTTCTCACGGCGTCAATGAAGAAAGCAATCAGACCGTAAAACAAACGGAGAGCGACACGGAAAACGACAGGCTCCGAACGTTGATTCACTGGAGCCTGATTATGAATTGGCCATGAATAAAATAATCATAAATGTCTGCTGTGATGTTCAATAGCGTTTAGTGCACTGCATAAATTTGCTGCCTATACATTCGTCTAAAGCATAATTGCTAATTACAGTTTGGCAGTGTTCGTTTCTATTCAGCTGATTTAGATTAAATCACCTCTTAACTAACGAGCATTTGGGAAACTCTGCATGACACAAACAACTGCTCGTTTAGTATCACATATTATCATATTGAGCTTTTATTTAATAACTGAATGTTTACTGAATATTTCTATTTGCTTTTAAGGGGAGGTAAACGGGTCAATATGCGTCCAAGTGCCAAAACCACTGAGTAGATCGCTTATACTAAGTATTAATATGGTAATCATACATTAATATTAATTCTTCTGCTGAATGCATATGCATGAGGGTATATATGCAAAGGAACAAAGATTAGCGTGGAGAAATCAATGGAGCATGTTAGCACAATTTGCAAGAGTGGAGGAGGGAATACTAATTGATTCAAAAGATGCAAAAAGGGCTTTTAATTTTAAAGCAAATGACAAAAACAGCCACAAGTGGTGAGAAAACCAGCCGGCTTCGATATGCAAAAAGAAAAAGCAAGGCATTATAAAGACACCACCGTTCAATTGTTTGGGGTCAGCAAGGCTTTTTTGAAAAGATTTTTTTTTTTTGTATTTATGAATAATTTATTCTTAAATCTATAAGACTATAATTACGCAAATCTTAGAATTTTGACACACTTAAGGGGTGGTTGATTATGATTTCACTTTTCTAACTTTAGTTAGTGTGTAATGTTGCTGTTTGAGCATAAACAACATCTGCAAAGTTACAACGCTCAAAGTTCAAAGCAAAGGGAGATATTTGCTTTTAAAGAAATTGCAACAAACGGCTGGTAGAGACTACACCACATTCCTCCCGGGTTAGTGACATCACCAACCCTAGAATTTACATAAACCCCGCCCCCGGAACACGATTTATAGATTATCAAGACATAATATGCTAATTAATGACTAGAAGATAACTACACATAAGCTACATAAATTCATCAACTAACCATTCAGAAATGTCCTGTTGAAATGTCACTTCTTCTTGAGTCTCTCCATCATTGTCTGAATCCAGTTTGAACATAAAAAGCTAAAAGTTTTTGAAATTTTCAGTGCATGTCTGTGTGAGGTAAAATGACACAAGCTGTTGTAGCTCCGCCCCCTGTGCCGGGAGCAGCAGCTCATTTGCATTTAAAGGAACAGACACAAAACGGTGTGTTTTTGGTCGCCCTCAAAAAGTGAAAATTTTAACATGCTATATAAAAATATCTGTGGGGTATTTTGAGCTAAAACTTCACATACACACTCTGGGGACATCAGAGATTTATTTTACATCTTGTGAAAAGGGCATTACACCCCCCCTTTATGACTAGAGTTTTACTTTGATCAGATTTATGTAACATGCATGTTCTGTTTTGGTTAAGGGTACGTTTACACGACAACGATACGCTTACAACGGAGAAGTTTTGCCTTTGAGTTTTCCGCACACAGATGACATCATTGTCAAAACGATCCCCATTCACACGGATCCGCGAAAAAACGACTAAAAACCCTGTATTATGCTGCCAGGCCAGTAGGTGGTGATGAAACACTATAGACTGAACACGCAATACGCATGTACATGCATGACATCGTCGTCTTTGTTGTTTACATGGAGACCGTTTTCAAAAACGTGCACTTTGAAACCCGTTTTCAAAAGTTTGCATTTCCAGGCACCCAAAATGCCGTTTTCGTGTAAACGAACGGCCAAAACGCATTAAAAGTATTACGTTTTTAGTTTTAGTTTTAGTACGTGTAAACATCCCCTTAGTTTCATTGTGTTTTGGTTATGTTTTCCCTATTCTGGTTTGCCTGAGTTCCCTAGTTAGTTTCCCTGGTTATTTATTAGTTCCACACACCGGTTTCTGTTCACGTTGATTACTCTCCCTATGTATTTAAGCCCCGTGTTTCCTTAGTTTCTTTGTCTTGTATCGTCTATGTTAAAAGTGTTCCGGTTCAATACAAAAACCAACCATGACAACTTATACATATGTCCCCCTATTCTAGTTAGGAGGAACAAGATGGCAGCAGAGAGGAGGTGACCACACACTTTACAACAGAGATATAATGTACTGGAGTTATTTGAACATTCCAATATTTTATCATACATTTTGGATTCCAGACTTCATGAAGCTATTTTGGCCTTCTTTAAGGGAAGCACATAACCATAATAAAAATAAAAATGAAGACCCTTGAATATTAACTCGGGATTAACAAATAGACTCACATTCCATAACATCTGAAAGACGTTTCTCTAACTGCAATCTGGAAAAGATGTAGATATATATGCACACACACACATTAATTGTTAAAAGATTGCGATCTCAATTCAAACACAAGTGATCTTATTTCTAAATTCCTACGATTCACCTGTCTATTAAACCTTTGAAAAAAATCACAGTGAACATTCAAATCTGTGTTTGCGCGCTGCTGACCCAGAGATCAGTTGTCATATACGTATGAAACAGCTTCATAAACAGTCTTTTCAGCCACACAGTATCATTATTTCTGTTTTACAAATATTCATATTATCACAGAAGAACTGGAATAAAAGATTATAGTTAAGATATAAACACTAATATAATAGAGTAAATCACCATTTGACAATAACGACACAAAAAATATAAACTTTATCAATTACATCGTTACACCAGTAGGTGGCGACAAGTGACTGTCAATTTTTTTTTCATTGGATCATTCATTAAAGAGATTTGTTCAAAAACGCTGATTCATCCAGTAATGAAACAAATGAAGTATTTATAAGTGAGTCATTGAATCATTCATTCAAACTGATTTAAAAAAATAATAAAAAATCTAATTATTTAAATATTTTTAAATAGACTGCAGCAATTAACCTTAACATCAGAACCTCTTGTAAACTACATGTTATTTTGTTCAGTGGTCTATTCAGAATTGTGAGAGAATCGTGATTTCTTTATTTAAAAAAATAATAATAATAAAATAAATAATTATATATATATAATTTTTAATTTAATTTTTATTATTAATCCAGAATAATGCAGCTCTAGTTCAATTCCATCTAACGAGTGTGTGACACGAGCATCAGACGGGGCAGAACTTCAGAACTGCTGATGGAGAGCAAAACAGAGTCTGATACAGGAGGGAACGGCGGCCAAATGACATTACAGCGAGTGAATTACTGTCAGTCACTGACTCACCGCGAGAGGAAATTACAAGAGTCGCAAGATTAGCCAGGAGACTGAAGCCTGAAGATCACACAGATTTTGCCGATGAAAAAGAGGCAAGGAAGATGTGCATACTGCGAAATGATTAGTGAATTTGCACAGACTTCTATACAGTAAATGCTGTTACTTTTTCCAAGCAACCAGACTGAAGGTTTTCACCTGGTGGATGATGAAATAGGTGGAAAAATCCCACAGACTCACATTGAAGAAGGGACCAGAGCCGTACCTAGAGACTTGAAGAGGGACTCTGTTTAATTGGACCAGAAAGAAACCACTAAGAATACCAGAGTAACTGCATGGCAACATGTTCAAATCACCCATAACACCCTAGTAACTGCACATGAATGTGTTTAAATCACCCAGATGACTACAGGAGCCAATTAGCAATATACTAAAACCACTCAAAACACCTTTAGAACATGCTAAAGAACAACTAACTAACCAAGAACACCCTAGTAACTGCATAGCAAAATGCTAAAGCCACTTAGAACACTCTAGCAAACACATAACAATGTGGAAAAAGCAATCAAAAGCACTCACCCTACGCCCTGGCAATCATCCTTAAAGGAACACTCCACCGTTTTTTGAAATAGGGCTTATTCACTTTCTTTCCTACATTTAGATAGGTGGGCAAATGCATTTTTGTCTCAGTGCATGCATTATTTTAGTTTGACAGGGTTGGCGCTAGCTTAGCTTAGCATAATGAATGGAATCCTTTGTTGCCAGCTAGCATGTCCTGAGTAAAAGTGATATAAAAAAATAAAAAAAACCACCTAATTACTTCTTGTGGCCCGCGTATTCACAACAAGTACAAATAGCGATGCAGATTAACACTAGGCGATTTCCTATGCAGATTTTGACTTGGGACTATATTAGGGGGAAGCACAGGTGAAGCACTGCTACTTGGGCGCAGAGATATCACACCCAAGTAGCAGTGCTTCGCCTGTGCTTCCCCCTAATATAGTCCTTAATATATAAGTCAATATCTGCCTAGGAAATCGCCTAGTGTTAATCTGCATCGCTATTTGTACTTGTTGTGAATACGCAGGCCACAAGAAGTAATTAGGTAGGGTTTATTTTTATTTTTATATCACTTTTATTCAGGACATGCTAGCTGGCAACAAAGGATTCCATTCATTATGCTAAGCTAAGCTCACGCCGACCCTGTCAAACTAAAACAATGCATGCACTGAGACAAAAATGCATTTGCCCACCTATCTAAATGTGGGAAAGAAGGTGAATAAGCCCTATTTCAAAAAACGGTGGAGTGTTCCTTTAAAGGCCCGCTGAAGTGCCTTGGAACAGCAGCTTTGTATGTTGCACTGACGTAATTTCCACTGAAACAGGAAGCTAAGGCCGGACATATTGAATGGCTCCTCCCCCTTTTCAAATAGCCAATAGCGTTTAGTTTAGCTCACAGACTGCGAGTTGTACTTGACAGCACCGTGGAAGCGAATCCGAGCGCTGATGATACGTTGGATTCAATAGTAGAGGTGTGAATAAATTCTAGCCATTTCATTCTTAACCAACATATTGTTGGACAACGGAATAAAACTCGAGCGTTTGAGCAGCCGAACATGTCGCTTTGTGACTCTTAACGGTCGCTTTGGCCAGGTGGTGTTTATAGCAGAGGGGGCGGAGCTTTAGATTCTAGAGAGCATTTGATTGGACAGAAGATGTGATGAGAAACTGAAGTCTGTGGTGATGTAGAGATTGTGTGGACTAGACTCTCCGCTGTGAAGGCCTCATCGACACCACAGCCATCGGCAAACTCGTCCATGCCGGCGTGACTCCAATCTTCAACCAGATGGAACTGGATAATATTCTGATTCTTCCAAACCAATCTGACTTCTGACCTGTAATGCTGCCTGAATCATAATCAT
>NC_138743.1:4196987-4206987 GCF_965113295.1 Leuciscus leuciscus
AATATGATTTATGTATACATCTTGCTTTTTAACATTTTAACTAAGTTAGGTAATTCAAATTAATAATAAATATTAATTACAAAAAAAATCACATTACATTTATGCATTTAGCAGATGCTCCTCCCCCCACCCCCCCCCCCAATATTATAATTATATTATAATATATATTAATTATAATATAATTAAATATATGCATATTTGATTGTCCAAATGTTAATTATATTATATAAATTATATATTATATAAATTACATTACATTACATATTAAATCATTGTATAAATAATAATACATATCATTTTAACTTTAAGTCATTCTGCAGCCTGTGTTGGACTGTTTGGCTCAGTTTTGCTCAGAAGAACATGGGGTTTTGTTTCTATAGAAGCTCATACGGTTTCTTTCCTCTTGTTCTGTTAAGAGCACATGTTGTTCCCAGGGAACTAATCTCACATCAGACAGAATCGGGTCAAATACTGCAAATGTTAGAAAGGGTCTTCAGTGGCAGGGCACACAGCCTTGAAATCACAAACCATTGACATAACACTCCATTTAAACTATTGAAGCACAATGCATCTGCATGCAAAACGTTGACTGTAAATCGATTAAAAGTTTGCATACTTGCATAAGTCAATTTTTACTGAGGAAAGTCCCGAAATTAAGATAATGTAACTACTTTGCATGGTTGCAGCAGAAAAAAACACTGAATAACCTGCGATTATGCCAACTTAGGATCAACATAAACTGTTAAATGTTATAAATATTAGGGCTGCACAATACAGTATCGAAATTATCGAAATATCGCAAATGTATATATCACGATATGCATAATCGCAACGGCTTGCAATAACTATGGTCATGACCAAAAGACACGAGAAAATCACTCACTGCTCTTGGCTGAATAACTTTTGTAGCTTTAATAAGAATCAGTATTAAATTCATACAGTGAAAACTAATCAGTGTTTTATTTTTACATTTAATTATTCAGTTTGTGTTGTTTAATAAACCTTGCTTTTTTGGGGGGGGACAAAATTTGAACAATGAGAAGATAAAGAAACTCATTTTTAGCTTCACTATAATAATCCATCAGGGGTTTACCGTAGAGACTGGGCCATGCGTCTCAGGTCTTCATTTTGCTGTTTCAGTCTCTCCAGCTTGGTGAGGATCTTGGCCAGCTCACGGCTGGAGCGCGGCGTATGTTCGTTGTCTTTCACCAGATGACCCCCGATATAAAAGAGCAACGTCCCCCATGCCAGCAGGACCAGCGCTATCCAGCGCCATGAGCCCGTCCATGGACGCATGCTCTCGCCAAACTCCAGTCACAAATCACGGACCGGCATGCTGGGTCTGACGAGTAAAGTACAGCTTAAAAGCAAGGCGTCCAAATGTGGAAGAAGGTGAAAAAAAAGAACTGGTGCGTCTACGTAAGTACGTCAACACACCGTGGATATTCATACATCGTGACTCGTCAAGAAGACAGATCTCCCATTCTGTTCCTATAGTTGAGGATTGTGGTGTTGTTGGTGCTTCACTGGCGTCTCATTGGCTTTGTTGGGTTCTCTGAATGCATTATTGTCCTGCAGAGAGAAAGAGAGAAAGATGCTGAATGCAAATAATAAAATGTCATCATCTAATCGTAGGTGATTAAACTAAACAAGAGAAATAAATAGACGTATCAACTTTTAAAAGAATGAAGAAAATGCGTCCCATATCTTCTGTTGCTGACATCAAAGGCTGTGTTTCCAATCAAACTCGTCTGTCACTAGACAGATTCATCCTCGAAATCCAAGAACAAAATGGTTCAGGTAAAATAAAACGGTACATTCCCTCGCAGTGAGGATAAAAATGGGTTGTGTCAACCAAAATGTGTCTCATTTACTGATAAGCTTGGGCAAGTTCTTACATATCTGCACTGGAAAGCCATCGAATACTGAGTGATTCACAACAGGTGCGTATGAGAATATATTTATTTTCTTCCCCTTGTTTTAATGTTGGGGAATCTGAATTATTATATAACAATTTTGGCTTAGCACGTGTTATGTTTCTAAGGCCAGCAGGAGTTCAGTTTAGCTTATAAGATAAAATAAAGAATACACAAATATATATATATCCATATGCTTTTTTCTTTTCTTTTTATGGACAAAATTTGAACGATGACAAAATAAAGAAACAGTCATTTTTAGCTTTACTATAATAATCCAGCAGGAGTTTACCGTAGAGACTGGGCCATGCGTCGTATATGTATATATTTGTTTATTATTTTATCTTTATCTTATTTTATACAGTCAAACCAAAATGTATTCAGTAGGGCTGGGAATCGATAAAAAATTTTTGTAACTAATTAATTGCACAATTTGCTGTAATTAATTGCAATTAATTGCATTTCCCCCATGCTTGTAATCATCAATATTTAAACTTAGAATCACCTAATTAAATGAAACAACACAGGAAAAAAAAGGAACAGAAAATAATATTAAATATTAATTTTAACACACAATAATATAAATATTAATAATAACTATATTAAAATAATATTAAACATCAATATATCAATGTATTATTCTTTTTCAATAATCAATCAATCAACAATCGATTTAACAGATTTAATTTTTTTTTTTTTTTTTTTTACTAATTATCAAAATAAAATATAGTCCATTATTATTATTACCAGAGCATGTGATCAGAGCAGGTCATTTTACCATTGTTGCCCAGGCCAGCATGACTATACCAGCTCAGCAAACAGAAGTCTACAGAGAAATTTGAGCGGACTTTGCTTTTCCAGTGTGTGATCGGTACATGATTGGAGCATTTGGGCCGTTAACGACAGAGCAGAACATTGAGCAGAGAGCGTAGCGCGCCGACACACACACACACACGGAACAGAGAGTGCGGCGGCGCGGCGCACACACGGAGCAGAAAAGACCTGCTCATGAAAGCTGCGTGAGAATGAAACCTGATCGCCGAACACGGCGGGACGGCATATTTTCGGCCTTTTCAATAGCAGCCGCAACAGGAAATCATTAAAACGAGGCAAAAAAAAAAAAAAAAAAAAAACCAGTGCTGTGTTAATTGCGTTATTTTTTTTCCGCACGTTAAACATCTCAAATTAATCGCAAAGATTAACGCGTTAATTCCCCCAGCCCTAATATTCAGACATCACGCTATCCTACTATCCTAACTTACATGAATGAATAGTGTCCTGCACCCACTAGTTAAGAAATATCAACATTTAAATATGGTGCATATATATATATATATATATATTACTTTTGTATGCTAAACAATGTTGCTGTGTTGGTAAACCACATGTAAAATCTGAGCCCTGAAACAAAGCCAGCTAAGGACTCTGCTATAGAACACAGTGTCCCAATGGAGATGAACTGAATACAACTCAAATAAAAATGCAGTTCCACACACTCCTGACGCAGCCCTGCCTCGACAGCCGCGAGGATTGATCAAAATGACAATCTCACGACGGTGCAATCTCATGACAGATGTGAGGAGACTCTTAAAACGCCTGGACCCGCTGCTGGTTTGGCAAACGCTGTCGCTCCTCACCACGTACATCTGTACTGCACTCAATCTCACGTCTCGACACTTCTGTTCTCACGGATTCAGACCCTGAAAGCTAAATCCCCATCATTCCCTCAGACGTGTCCCACAGATGTTGACACATGTTTTGTGACTAACTGCAATGCTGTCAAACTGAAGTGATCTGCACACTGGAATGACCCTAGAAAACCCCACGTCATCAGTTTCCCTCCAGGAATGAGTGAGAAAGACTTTGTGTCTACGCTGCAAGCAAACACAACTAGATGTTGTGTTATAATCAACAACACCCACTGCAAGTGATGTGACAGAACTAGAACACTCTACACTGCGAACACATGACCCTGTGACCCTGTAAGCGTGCGATGCGACTGAACTACAATCACACCTTTTCAATCAATAAAGTTACACTACAAGCAAACACAACTATAATGTTCCTTCTATAATCAACGACACACCGCAAGTGCATGACATCGGGAACTAGAACGCGCTTTTTATCATCAATAAAGCCGTCTACACTCACTGCAAGTGTGCAATTTTAAAGGGGTCATGATATGAGAAATTAAATTTGACTTGATCTTTGGACATATAAGAGGTCTTTTTACCATTTAAACATCCTGTAAGTTTCATAGTTTAAAGGGGTGGTGTAATGCCCTTTTCACAAGATGTAAAATAAGTCTCTGATGTCCCCAGAGTGTGTATGTGAAGTTTTAGCTCAAAATACCCCACAGATATTTTTATATAGCATGTTAAAGTTGTCACTTTTTGGGTGAGCAAAAACGCACCGTTTTGTGTCTGTTCCTTTAAATGCAAATGAGCTGCTGCTCCCGGCACAGGGGGCGGAGCTACAACAGCTGCACTACACAGACATGCACTGGAAATTTCAAAACCTTTTAGCCTTTTATGTTCAAACTGGAGTCAGACAATGATGGAGAGACTCAAGAAGAAGTGACAACATGTAGAAGCAACAGGACATTTCTGAATGGTTAGTTGATGAATTTATGTAGCGTATGTGTAGTTATCTTCTAGTCATTGATTAGCATATTCTGTCACGATAATCTATAAATCGTGTTCAGGGGGCGGGGTTTATGTAAATTGTAGGGTTGGTGATGTCACTAACCCGGGAGGAATGTGGTGTAGTCAAGTCAAGTATATTTGTATAGCGCTTTTCACAATACAGATTGTATCAAAGCAGCTTCACAGTATTAAATTAAAATAATACAACAAGGTTTGTTTCTAGCGGAATTTATTGATTGATAAAATTAAATTACATATCCCCAAAATATCCCCATAGTATCCCCCTGTAGTCTCTACCAGCCGTTTGTTGTATTCCTTAAAAAGCGATTTCTTTAAAAGCAAATATCTCCCTTTGCTTTGAACTTTGAGCGTTGTAACTTTGCAGATGTTGTTTATGCTCAAACAGCAACATTACACACTAACTAAAGTTAGAAAAGTGAAATAATCAACAGGATTATTAAATGAAGGATTAAACAGGATTTATAAATCAAGATCCAAAAATGGCTCATTTTTTATATTGCAGGATCTGAAATGTACATTTGCTTATGACCGCCTCCAGAGCAAGACATCGACAAATAGTTTTACATCATCGCACCATAGGCCCCGCCCACTGGCGTTCAGTCACTTAACAGCTGACATTCGCATACACTGGATGAGTGTCAAAAGCAAACAGAAGCCATTATATCCCAGTGTCGGAAACAAGTGTATGGTTTATTTTAATGGCGTCCCGGATCGAGTCGGAGGATTATATGTTAGTTCAGAGCATTTGACTACAGATTATTTAGTAAACGAGACACAGAGTAATAGAGAGTTCACAACGAGACACGTTCACAAGATGAAGACGTTTTATATGGATGTTTTCAAAACACTCACCCATGCGCAATAGAGAGCCTAAGTCCCTCCCCTTCCGGTGGACCACCATGGGACCTTATTTCGGAAAAATATTGTATGGCAGTCAAAGGCGAGAGACAACAAATATTTTGATCTCGTTTGAATTGTGCCCTGAATTACACATATGATGTTTGTCAATTTAAAATATACATTTTAAAGTCAAGCAAGTCGCAGTTTGATGTAAAACTGTTGAGGTATAAGACTGTGAAAATACGTAATTACAAAGACTACAAACCCAAAAGGCGCACATGTGACGTCATACCTTTTCTCTCATGAATGAAGCTAACTTTACTAAAGCTAACGTCTGTCATGTTTTCTATAGTCTTACGTTATAATCGTAACGTTACGCCGTCATGCCTGAGTGTTTTGTACCAGACTGCACACATACGTACATAGTGCGAGACGAGAGATGTAGTTCATTGAGCGATTTTCACATACAACTAAACGTTACTCTTCTGTTTTATGACAAACTGCGACTTTCTTTACTTTCATAATTATCTTTTAAATTGACAAACATCATATGTGTAATTCAGGGCACAGTTCAGACGGAATAAAAAGATAAGTTGTCTCTCGCCATTGACTACCATACATATTTTTTCCAAAATAAGGTCCCGTGAGCCGGAAGCGGAGGGGCGGGACTTAGGCTCTCTATAGCAACACTCTATAGTTGATCCTGGTTCCTATGAAATGACGTTAGCCAATCATAACAGTGGCCGTTTACTGACAAGCCTTAAAGGAGCAGCGCCTTATAAACAAATCATTTCAAACCAGAGGGTCAGAATGAAGGTTTAAAACAATCTTTTTTTTGTGTTTGTGCAAAAAAACTTTACTAACCTTTTAAGTGAGCCTCCGTGAACATATTAAAATAATAAAAAATCCATGTTATGACCCCTATAATCAATAAATCTAACTAAACTGCATGCATGCAAAACTATAACACTCCAAGTGAACACAACAAAACTAGAATGTTCTGTTTTAATCAATTAAGTTGTCTTCACTGCAACTGCGTAATGCAACACTGCACATGTGACATCTAGAAGCTCCTTTTACAATCAATGAAGCTAATCGCACAAACATGCAATACTGCACGCGAACAACGCGACAAACTACAACACTCCTGTTATAAATCAACACAGATGCAACAGCTAGAACGTTACCGCTGTAATCTGCAACACTGCACACGAGGGATGTGAAAGCTACAAGAACACTCGTTTTATAATGAGCAAAGCACATAGTTCTGTTGATCGTAAAATGAGCATTCGTGATTTTGTTGCATCTCACTCAGACGGAGCATTATAGAGAAATATGACAGCTTTTAATGAATCTTCATTGAACGTTAACAGGACATCAGTTTTCATTAAGTGTGAGACGGAGAGCTGGAGCAAGGGAATACTGAGGGATGATACTGTGTGTCTGCAAACCGGAAAGTTGCCATTTTTCTCTCCGAATTCCCCCTGCAGAACAATACAGTTGAGTTGTGTTGAGTTATATGAGCTTCCTCTCATCCACACTGATCTAAAGTCGAGTCATATCCAATTTTACTGTTATTTTTCTGACTAAGAAGGAATTGCACTGATCGCACAGATACATGAATACAAGCCAAACTGACAGACTCTCACACACAGACATGAAATGCAAAATCAGTCTTAATGTCTTTGACATTACTGTTCATCATTCATCAGTCAATGTTATTCTAAAGACGAAAATAAATCACAATCTTCCAAAAACATTTTAATAAGATTCTCCGCCTCTGAAACATCATGAACTTATAATATCGCAGCCAATTTCACAAACCTGCAGGACAAAATCAATTCTTGCCCTTTTCCCACTGAATATTACTCTGAAATGCATCACATAATGGAAGTTAAATATGATGCAAACATAATTGTGTGACGTTTACACTTAAATCTCAGCTAACAGAAGTGCTAACTCAGCTCCTGAGAACATTATCCTCATCTCAGGGCTGTTTCAGGGTTTGACAGGAGGAAACGGGGCTAAATCCTGCAGATGTGCTGAGCTGTGTGTGTGTTTCAGAGCGAATCTGTCTTCGATATTCAGCATCAGGGCTGCAGGCTCCTCAAATCTGATGGCTTTTATCATGTTTCCTCAGTAAAGTGAGGAATAAAGAGCAGGTGAGACCCACTAATGAGAGCAGAGACCAATGACAGATACACTTTCCCCCCAAACTTTGACATTTCTGTCAACAGAAGAGCATCTCGGTTAAAGGACTTCGTGGTGAGAGCAGAATCTATTTAAGTGCATGATGTGTGCGGTTTGGGGAATTGCAAGAACAAAAATTTATGAAGCCATTTCTGTTGCATTTATGAGAGAAATTATAGAGTGAAAAAGCATCAGACAACTGAAGGTGAGGAGAAATAGCACAACAATAAGTCATTTGTTGCTTTCTATTAAAGTAGTAGCTCAATTTCTTTAAAAAGTAACGTGAAAAAAGTAATGTGATGTTGAACATGAGAGTCCTTTACAGTTTTGCATAAACACTGTACATTTGCCTCAAATTTCTCTTTAAGCTTCATAAATAAATGTTGTATCTTGTGAATAAAGTGTAAATATAAAAAGATGCCTCCACTACCATTCAAAAGTTTGGCGTCAGTAAGATTTGATCATGTTTTTGAAAGCAGTCTCTTCTGCTCAGCCTGCATTTAATTGACTAAAAATACAGTAAAAACAGTAATATTGTGAAATATTATTACAATTTGAAATAAGTGGTTTCTATGTGAATATATAGTAAAATGTAATTTATTCCTGTGATCAAAGCTGAATTTTCAGCATCATTACTCCAGTGTTCAGTGTCACATGATCCTTCAGAAATCATTCTAATATGATGATTTGATGCTCAAGAAACATTTATGATTATTATTAATGATGAAAACAGTTGCACTGCTTCATAATTTTGTGGAAACAATGATAATTTTTATTTTTCTGGATTCTTTGTTGGATATAAAGTTCAAAAGAACAGCATTTATTTCATTAAATTGAATTCAAAGAAAATTTCATTTAAAATAGAAATCTTATGTAACATTATAAATGTCTTTACTGTCAATTTAATGCCCCCTGAATACAATTATTAATTTCTTTCAATAATATCTTATTATTATTCGTGAAAGTTGTGTTGTTCTTTAACATGAAAATAACACATTTTGAAAGTAAAGTGTAACGCACTCATACGTAAATGAAATATTGTAATAATCTCTGATGATTTCAGCTTCAGACGCGTGCAGGTCATGAGATGTTAGAGAAGAGCTGCTGTTCTGTTCCCATCATGCTTTGCTTTCTCTGACCTTTCCGACTCAAAGCTTCATCATCTTTATGGCACCGTGCAGCTGTCATTTACCTGTCAATCACTCACGAAAGGTCAACCCAAATGACCCGCTCAAAGCGGGCGAGCGAGGGGCCGTCAGAGGGCCGTTCATCACGCACTGGTCCCTGCCCCGCAATAGACTTCACAATAAGCGCTGAATGATGCATGCGCGGCCTCACCATGAATTATACTTAAGGTCAGTGGTTTGACGGATTACAACAGGAACCTTGCAGAGCACATCCTTGACGTGCCACGTAACAGTGTGTGTGTGTGTGTGTGTGTGTGTGTGTGGGGGGGGGGGGGGGGGGGGGCTACAACGGTCAAGCAAACGGGAATGACAATCTAGGACAGGAGACTTCTGGGAAATGCTGGACACAGTTAATCAAACCAGGACACGGGAACAGGGAACAGGGATCTGCCGAGCCACATCAACACAAGAACACAAAGTATGCAATGATCCCATTTCCAAATATGAGTTTTTCCTTAAAAAAAAATAAAATAAAAAAAAATACAACAACAACATATAAACTTCTGTATTGGTATACTATGGATGATAAACTACAGTATAGAGAATAGAAAAAAAAAGCAGCTAAATCTTGATTATTGCAGCCAAATTCTACACTTTTGTCTCAATCTGTGTAATAATAGTGATAATATTTAATAAATACATTATATATATATATATATATATATATATATATATATATATATATATTATTATTATTATTATTATATACTTTATTATTAAAAGTTTGAATTATCAACATTATCAAGAATTATAATAATAACAACAATTAAGTATAATAACAATTCCCGCTTCCAAATTACATCAATGTATATTTATTGACTAATAATAATACAAAAAATGTAACTTTAATAATAATAAAAAAATTGATATATAAATTGTTTGCTTCCTAATCTAATGATATTTAATAAACATATTTATTAAATATAATTAATAAATTATCTAATTTGAAACATGATGATCAATGATAATAATAATAATAATACAAACTTTTTAACTTTTTAATTTTTTACTACTACTACTAATAGTAAACACTCATACTTAATTTACACTTTTCAACGTACATTTATTGACAAATAATTGTACCGATAATAATGATAATAATACACAGTTTTTGACCTAATAAGATACATTTATTACTAAAACAATTAAGTAAAATAACATAACTTGCATAAATATGTATTTATTGACTAATATACTAATT
>NC_138743.1:4211987-4376987 GCF_965113295.1 Leuciscus leuciscus
TTATAATTAAATAAAAAAGAATAAAATAAAAACAAAATTGTATATGCAAAAAATCAAAAATTCAAATACTATAAATGTATTTATATTAATACTACCGTTAAAAAGTTAAGGGTCGGTTGATTGTTTAAAATGTTTTTGAAAGAAGTTGTGAAATATTATTACAATTTAAAAGAACTCTTTTCTATTTGAATATATTGTAAGATTTAATTTATTCCTGTGATCAAAGCTGAATTTTCAGCATCATTACTCCAGTCTTCAGTGTCACATGATCCTTCAGAAATCATTCTAATATGATGATTTGATGCTCAAGAAACATTTATGATAATTATCAATGTTGAAAACAGTTGCACTGCTTCATATTTCTGTGGAAACTGTCAATTTTTGTCAGGATTGAATAGAAAAGCCACATTAACTGATTTGCCTTAAAAGGACAAGCAATAAATATGATCCAACAATCTATTACAGCTTCCCCAAGCACACGCTCTCTTCCTCAGGGTCTGTAATGACGGGATGAATGTAAGCAGAAAGCTGCAGCACTGTAACTTCTTTTCATTGTTTAGAGTGAAGATGCTCATATTGAGCAAAGACTATGTCAAAGTAGCAGACTGCAAGTATGAAGACATAATCTTATTCTCTGGCGTGTTATTAAGAGGGAACAGAGACCCCTCATAATCCTCTTAAACAGTCTTCTGGCTTTCGCTGTAATTTCCTCATCAGACTGACCCGTGTGAATACAGCCGTGTAAATCCTCACACTCACTTTCTGTCCGTTATCTGCAGCAAAACTTAGAAAAGGCTGAATCTCAACAAAACATGCACAAAAAAAGAAATCAATATTTTTTTCTGATTATTAGGAAATATAACTTCATATATGCATATATGTCATTTTTTTCATTCTCAATGGTGATTCTCATTACTGGAATTCAACAACGCCATATAAGCAATTTACAATTTAAGTAATGCACTTAGTGTTACATTACAGTAATGCATTTTTTTAGAATTTTTTTCTGTAATGCCATAATGACCTTTGAGGGAAATATCATGGAAATAATGTCACAATGCAAAACAAATCTTAATGGTACTGAAAAAGGCTTTAATTTTTTTTTCTTCCAATTTTGTTGTGGAACATTTGACCATTTCCATGCATTTATGCAAAATAATAATGATAATAATAATAATAATAATAATTCTAAAATATCATGAACAACTTTTGGACACAAAACACAAACATTTTCCATATATTGTAATCACTACGATTACAATAAGTAATCACTGCTTTAATGTGCTCCTAGTCTTTGCTTAAATGAATGCATGTTTCAAATAAATATCAACTTAAAATATTAAAGGGGTCCTATTATGTTTTTTCACCATTTTCATCTTTCTTTTAATAATAATAATTTATTGTCATTGCAATGATACAACGAGATTACATTAGAGCATCAATCGACAGTGCAATTTCATGAAGTGCAAGAGATCAACAATAGCATATTTTGTAAACAGGGCATGAGTATGAGTATAATTGTGTGTTCTGCAGCGATGCAAAGTCCAGTTCACAGTTATTACAATTGTTAGATAATATGCATAATAGATGGATTAAGTGAGATCAACAATAGCACAAAACAGGTCAAAGCGACATAAAACAACAAGGAAAAGGGTATATGACGCGAAGAATCACTATTAACCAGAAAATGTGTATAATTGTGTGTGCTGCATCAATGCAAAGTCCAGATCACAGTTATTGCAATTGTTGGATAATGTTAAGTGAGTGGATTAAGTGAGAGGAGGAGGGAGACAACATTCTTTAGTGTGTAATGTTGCTGTTTGAGAATGAAAAAGTCCCTCCAGTGGGAGTTATTCTCTATATCAGTGTCACTGTTTCTGAACTCCTGAAACGCCTCCATTGTAATCTTGAGCTTCTTCCGGGAACAAACACGTCACAATATTCCTCATTTAAATAATTCTCGGGAATGGTTCAAGTCTTACCTCTCAGGTAGGTCTTCAGGGTGTCGTGGAGGGGTGAGGAGTCTAAAACCCAACGTCTAGCTACTGGAGTGCCTCAGGGCTCAGCGCTTGGACCACTTCTCCTCTCCATCTACATGCCATCACTAGGATATGTGATTCAGAAACATGGCTTTTCCTATCACTGCTACACTGATGACACACACCTCTACCTCTCATTCCAGCCTGATGATCTGACGGTAGCTGATCGTATCTCAGCCTGTCTGACAGACATATTGCTGGCTGGATGAAGGACCACCACCTTCAACTAAACCGAGAACCGAACTGCTTGTGGTCCCGGCCAACCCAACACTTCATCACAACTTCACCATCCAGCTAGGCTCGTCATCCATAACTCCATCAAGGTCAGCCAGGAACCTTGGAGTTGTGATTGATGATCAATTGAACTTTACAGACCACATTGCTAGAACTGCACGGTCCTGCAGATTTGCCGTATAACATTAGGAGGATCAGGCCTTTCCTATCAGAGCATGCTACACAACTCCTTGTCCAAGCACTTGTTCTATCCAGACTGGACTATTGTAATGCTCTTTTGGCAGGCCATCAACTGTCAAACCTCTGCAACTGATCTAAAATGCTGCAGCAAGAGTGTCTTTATCGAGCTGAAGAGAGAACACGTCACTCCTCTACTCACTAAATTGCACTGGTTGCCAGTTGCTGCTCGCATCAAATTCAAGTCACTGATGATTGCCAACAGAACAACCACTGGCTCTTCTCCCTTTTACCCTTTTAACTCATTACTTCAGACTTACGTGCCATCCAGCAACTTGCGCTCTGCAAGTGAACGTCGTCTTGTGGTGCCATCTCAAAGAGGCTCAAAATCTCTTTCTCTGACCTTTACCATGACTGTTCCCTGCTGGTGGAATGATCTGCCCAACTCAACCAGAGCTGCTAAGTGGCCATTATCAAGAAACGGCTGAAGGCGCATCGTTTTCGGCAACACTTGATCCATTAATACTAACACTTTCTCTTCTCTTCTATATCTATTTATAAAAAATAAAAAATAAAGTACAAGTACTGCGTTAGATTAAACTGGGAAGGGTCATAGCACTTGCATATTGTTGTCCTATTGTTAGTTGAACTGCTTCTATTGTTCTCATTTGTAAGTCGCTTTGGATAAAATGTAAATGTAATCAGAGCATATGTGTGCTTTACAGAAGGAGGAACTTCATAGAGACAGGAACTAAACAGAGCGTTACTGACAGACTGGAAGACAGGAGCTGCAACTATGTCAAACATGGTGTGTCTGCGTCAAACGTTCAAGCATGAAAATCTATTTGAGCCCAAAAACATAATAAAGACCTTGAATCATTAAATATTAAACCATTTCTGAAGAAAGTTAATGCTTAGGGTTAAAGGTTTGTTCAAATCATTAACCCATATTCATGACTAGGCGAAAATATATATATATTTTCCTTCTTATGGCATATTTCATGTTAAGCTGCTGAAGAGACTGTATTTCTGTGCTGGTAGAGGTGTGCATTACTATTCCCTGCCATCTGTGGTGGGTTTTACCCATCTGTGAGCTCTGACCCATCCCTGAGTGATGTATCTCTCAGTGTCATACAGAAAGCTTCCTCATCCGGCCTCTGAGAACATGAGGATCTCCTGACAGGAGGCGGCTGAGACGGTCAGGGATCACAGGACCTGAGCTGACCACATTAGATGGAGGATTTCCATTCAACAGCCATGAGAAGGACACCGGGATCCAGACCTGAGAGACAAACCGCTGGACTACACGCTCAACGATAAAACTGTGCTCTTCTTTTCAGCATGAAACCTTAAATTATTCATTTGTTTGTGCTCAGGGCTCAGGAAAGGGTCAAACGAGGGCTGTTACGATATCAGATTTTTCACAACACGATTATCGTGGCCAAAATAATTCACAATAGCGATATCTATACAGAAATCTTGAAAAAATATAATAATGCTATCAGTCATATTAATCATTACTTTGTTTATTTTGTGTGTGTTTTTTTTTTAACAAAAGGAACAATTACACTTAATGGCAACCAGTATGCAATAACTTCCTACTGTGAACTGATGTGGCTTCTTCTTAATGAGGTTAAGATTACAGTAACAATTTAACAACTTGTTAAAATGTTAAGTAACATTTTTTTATGGTTTTAATTTTAGATAACTATAATAACCCTGGTTCATATTTGTTTTGGTAGAAAAGTGTTTAAGTAAGGAATAACTGACTCCGGGTCGTTGAAAAATAAAGCACACACAAGGTGGTAATGCGGCCATGATCCAAAGCATTATTTTTCAATAATTAAACGGACGCTTATATTATTGTCAATTATTACGCTTATACTACGGTTACCACACCTCAAAACATTGTTCAGATGATATATTTCAAGACATATGTCAGGTTTTGTCCTTAAATCGGTCTTGTGTGTGGGACTAATTTCTTACGTATCTAATCCCGAGCCTCCATTGCTAGTAACAGAGGTCTGAGCCACTGATAGCAGACTAATGCAGTTATTAGAGACAGAGAGAGAGAGAGTTATCAGTAATTCAAGCGTGTATGAATAACCTCTGTCTGTGTGTCTCTCAACAGTGTTCGGCAACAGCGTCTCTACTAATAGCGAAACTGTAAGTTTATCTGCTTCAAGAACAGCGCCTTATTAGTCAGAAACTAGTTTACACAATTTTACTTATAAAATGGTCAGAGTAGCGCTGACAACACGTTTCTGTGCGAGTGTGTGTCGTGTGTTTGTGTTTGAGTGGGAGAAGCGGGATAAACAGAGTATGTTCTGCCTGTACATAATAAAATCAGGTCCAAAGCGCGCACATCCAAAGCAAAATGTTGCTCAAACTGGGTGCTCAACAAGAAAATTAATCAAAAAGGAAAAAAAGTCGGCACACCATGGCTACAAAAATGTGAAAAATGTAATGGTAGACTCACACACAGGTAACTACGTTACCACCTGTGTGTGAGTCTACCATTACATTTTTGGAGCTATGGTGTGCCGACTTTTTTTCCTTTCGGTCTGTACATAATAAAATGTAATTTGGGGCCAAAAATTACATGGAAGTAGTGGTCAGTGTCATTGTGGGTTTTGGTTCTTTTGCTGTTGTCGTCTGCATCACGTTTATCACGTTTCAATCACGTTTGAAATCACTGAAATCATTTGGCGAAGTGATATGGAGCTGTAATGCGGTCAAAACCTGCCTGGAACTACTTTATCCGTGCGTTTTCCTGAAAATAATTGCAACCTTAGAACGTTCGTCAACCAATCAGATCCAAGCATTAGTCAGCCCTGTAGTACATTAACTTTATAAAAGCGTTTTAATAACTGAAAAAGCAGGGCCACAATAACACTAACAGATACACGTTTCCCATCCCGCTCCTCCTGCTCTTGGCCTCTAACAGTGCACAAATCAAAAGCTATTACAGAAAACAAGAGAAAGACAGATCCTGTTTTGTCAGAGGCTGTTAAAAACAAACAGCAACAAAAACCCGCAGAACCTCGTAATGAAACTCATCCGTCGCCAAAATACGATTTACTCCGTCCACAAAATAAGCCAACTCAACGTAAAATGAGCCGCCTTCAACAGAATTTCCCATTAATGGCATTTCCTCCCCAGAGAAACATCTAATAATAAAAAAAAAAGAGAGATCCAAATGTTATTGGAGTTTTCTGGAAGGCTGCCCATGAGGGTAACTGGATGGGTCACGAAAACGAAGCGAAGGCAGATTGAAAAAAATCCAGCGAATGAAGAACAATGAGGGTGTTGGAGCGAAAAGTGCTGGTTTTGCGATTTCACTTCTAGGACTCTTAATAAACCCTCCAAGTGAGGTCAAATTCCTATAGCGAACATAAGTTTGTGAACTATTTAAAGCTAGTCGACGCTGGTTGGGTTTTTATAAGTTGAATGTGTCCCGTGGGCATGAATGCAGAGCAGAAACCCTTTAACGGGAATGTGCGATGTCACTAATGATACGCTGCTGTGCATCCGTCTGGAGTGTGTGTGACAGGTTTGACTGACAGTGACGCACTCCTCCGCCAGACGTGGATCACGCACGCCCTCGTGATTGATGATGTCTATTTATATCAAAACCTCTTGGTTTGACACGACCACACACACCGTCCCTCAGCCACAGTGATTGATGCAAGGCTGCTTATTTTTAGTTGTTCATCTGGAATAAAAAAACAACTGATGGAGGACAATTTAAAGAGGTCATGTAATGGAAAGCAGGAATTTTTAGGCTCTATTGAAATATTCAATGTAAACACACTCAAAACTTCTATACAGTCCACCCAGAACATGTATTGAAACTAAACAGTTTAATGGCTCCTTCAGAAATGTTCATTAACATTAAAATCCTATAAAAATATCAATAAATAAATAAAAAAAGTTACATTTTAGATGCAAATGGTTAGGGTTAACAAATATTATAAAATGCAGCATTTTATAATGCACTCAAAAATGTCAATGTAAGGTATTTTGGGGTTTGGCCACACCAAACCAGGTTGGATGTGGTAATTAATTCATAAATATCTCAAAATGATGTGCTTACAACATTTCTGCAATTTCTTGCACTGCATAATTTACATAAAAAATAAAAAGACTACTGTATTACGTCGTAAAAGATAGGAATCGTTAAGATTTTTTAATGTTTATGAAAGAAGTCTCTTCTGTACAGCCCTTTGGTCTACTTTGTAGTGGAAAGGGCTTCATGAATAAACTAGACTTGAGACTTGAGAAGTCTCTTCTGCTCACCACGGCTGCATTTATTAGATCCAAAAATACAGTAAAATCAGTAATATTTTGAAATATTATTTCAATTTCAAATAACTATTTTCTATGTGAATATATTTTAAAATGTAATTTATTCCTGTGATCAAAGCTGCATTTTCCGCATCATTACTCCAGTCCTCAGTGTCACATGATCCTTCAGAAATCATTCTAATATGATCATTTGGAAGGATAAAAATGGTTTCACAACCTAAAGTTTTCAGTGCAACTAAATGATGACTGTTTCTGCAAAAAAAAAAAAAAAAAACTTGTGTAACATAAGTGGACTTGAGTGTGATAAAATGCTACACAAGTGGAGAAAATGGCTTTTTAAATCAGTAGGTGTTCTGAAGACAAACTCCAGGCTACAGAAGTGTCTGTTCTCGCCTACACATTCGCTCAGATAATTAAGAAATATCAACTAAACACTGGAATCCAGCCGTCCACTCACTGACAGCCTGCTCACCCACACATGTAGTTAGTATTCACACAGATCTCAACACACCAACTGGAGGAAACACTGAGGCCTGATGCAACATGGTGGTGTTAACTGATCATATGTTAATGTCATGTGAAAGTGTGTGGAGATGAATCTGAGCCGAGGCGGTGACGACCTTCATTTGATAATTTTTTTGAAAGATCTCTGAGATTTTATCCAGATGTTTTCCAGGTAAAGTGGCCGGTAAAATCCAGGTAAAATCTTTTTCTTTTTTTTTTTGCAAACAATACATAATACTCACTAATTAACTAACAAACAAATTTTACATAATAATAATAATAATAATAATAATAATAGTAAATAAACCAATTTATATATATATACTGTATAAATAAAAGTAAGCATACGCATATAAATATAAAAAAAAAATACTTTTCATTCAATTTCCTATAATAATAATAACAATAATAATAATAATAATAATAATAATAAAAATATTATATACAAATTGGTTGATTTACTATTATTATTATTATTATTATTGTCAATAATAATACTGGCAGACGGATGGAGAGGTTTATATATATATATATATATATATATATATATATATATATATATATATATATATATAATATTGATTTTAAAAATATCTTATATATTTAGTATATTTTTATATAAACCTCTCCGTCCGTCTGACATTTTTTCTTTAAATTAGCATTTTTATCAGGCTACTGTGTAGGTTCAGTCATTTCACTTAAGTTCACGTAAGTTATTGAAATGCCTTATTTTTAGAAAATGTCACTGAAAAAATAAAAACTTTAAAATGCTAATTTCAAAAAAACATTTCAGAAACATTTTTCATTGCATTTCCAACAAACTCAACTATAATGTGGTTTACACTGTCTCCATGACACATGCTCTTGGTCCTTCCACCCACTCGAGAGGAAGCCTGGAGGTGTCTGTCTTCATCACATCTGCTTCTGCGCATACGTGTGTTTATATATGTGTGCATATTTGTGGATGGATTCTGCAGAAACTGACAAAGAGGGAAGAGGAGCCCTACAAACTTTGCACTGAACCGTCTCACACAATCTATCAAGGTTAGATGAGTGCATGTGGGATATCAGTGTGTGTGAGTGTGTGTGAGAGTGAGAGGACAAACAGACCTTCCTCCTGCCTCCATGTGTCTTGGTTTGTCTTCAGTATTCAGAGTTACTAACTAAAAGCAGCGATTCTACAAACTCTTGACCCTATAATAAATCAAATCTGCAGATCTCTGGTGTTATTTGAACAATAATAAAGCAAAAATGAACCACTTTTCAAATTGACATGAAATCTTAGTTGCAATCGTCTTTTCTTCCCTATAGTGACGTATATCCGAGTGAAACTTCTAGAACAAGAACAAATGTGGGCGGGGCTTGATTTTGTCTGTGAGGAATTGATTAGACGGTTGTGGTTTGCTATTGGCTGATCTCATGTGATTGACAGGTAGAGAAGAGAAGAGATGAGCTGCAAGAGGGAGGGGAAGATATTTTGATTAAAAAATTCCAAGGCACATAAATGTAAAAAAAATTATGCGCATGGATAAATCATTTATGATGTAAATAGTGATAATAGGCCTATTCATGGTGACTTTTTGTCTTTTTGGAGCTTGATTCCCAGTTCCTATAATGAGAAATTCTGCAAAACTCTTTTTGAGTTGCCCAGTAAAACTAAGTCATACAGAGTCGTCTCAAACGACAATCCCAACAGTTCTCCAGTGTGGTCTGGACTCGCTCTTACCACTTCTCTAACACACACACACACACACACACACACACACACCTCTGCTCAGAGTAATGGAGTCATTAGAAGAGACTGCCATGCAAAGAGCGGCTGACGCAAGAGAAGGTGAAGAGGCTGTCAGTTTAAACAATGATCTCCTCTAAAGCCTCTCGACTCGTCTGAAACTCAGACAGGCACATCCACACACCAACTCAGAGTATTTTGGTACCAAGTCAATCCTAAAAATAAATAAATAAAAACAGTATCCGTAAAACTAAGAATAGACAAAATTCAGTAATACGTTATTCCTCTTTAAACATGCACTATTGTGTTAACCTTGACTTTAAAATACAACCTATTAGCCAATATTTGTTATGAATGCACTAAAGATTCATTTCTATTGAGTCAAAGATTCATAACACTTGCTGATGCAACCATTGCTAAAATAATAATAATATTATATATACAGTACAGGCCAAAAGTTTGGAAACATTACTATTTTTAATGTTTTTGAAAGAAGTTTCTTCTGCTCATCAAGCCTGCATTTATTTGATTCATTTTAAAAAATGTAATATTGTGATATATTATTACAATTTTAAATAATTGGTTTTCAATTTATTCAGATCATTACTCCAGTCTATCACATGATCCTTTAGAAATCATTCTAATATTCTGATTTATTATGAGTGTTGGAAACAGTTCTGCTGCCTAATATATTTGATGAATAAAAGGTTAAAAAGAACTGCATTTATTCAAAAGAAAAAAATATTTTCTAATAATATAAATCTTCTTTACTATCACTTTTTATCAATTTAACACATCCTTGCCGAATAAAAGTATTGATTTATTTCAAAAAAAGAAAGAAAACAAATTACTGACCCCAAATTACTGACCAGTAGTGGATATTGTTGTTACAAAATATTTCTATTTTTAAAACATTTGCTGTTTTTTTAAATTTTTATTTGTTTACTTTTTATTCATCAAAGTATCCTAAAAAAGCATCACAGGTTATGAAAAAATATTAAGCAGCAGAACTGTTTCCAACTTTGATAATGAATCATCATATTAGAATGATTTCTAAAGGATCATGTGATAGACTGGAGTAATGATCCTGGAAATTCAGCTTTGCATCACAGAAATAAATGATAATTTAAAGTATAATAAATTGAAAACCAATTATTTTAAATTGTAATAATATATCACAATATTACATTTTTTAAATGAATCAAATAAATACAGGCTTGATGAGCAGAAGAAACTTCTTTCAAAAACATAAAAAATAGTAATGTGTCCAAACTTTTGGCCTGTACTGTATATATTAATTGTTATTTAATGTCAATATTTACTTGTTAGGTACAATTTAATATATAATTTTAAACATATTTTAATGTAATTTATTTTTATTTGAATTCATTTAGGCTACGTTTACACGGAAACGATCTGAAGAGAAAACGCAAAAGTGATCACTTTTTATTCTGCGTTTAGACGAGCGTTATGGGGGGGAAATCTGCGTGCATACGGTGACGCAAAAGTGTGTGAAATTCAATGTAGTGTGCACTCCAGGCGGCTAGGTGGCAATGTGAAGCACTGATCGGTGCCTTCACTGTCTAGCAGACTTTTGCGTTTTTACCGTTTAGACGGAAACGCGACGGTGGAGCGTTTTTAAGATTTCCACTCTGGAGGGTGGTTTCACTTTTTTGCGTTTTTAAGCCCCAAAAACGCCGTCGCCGTCTAAACGAAAGGCACATCTGATAAAATATTTTTACGTTTTCACCCGCGAGTGTTCTCGTGTAAACAGGGCCTTAGTGTCTTTACAAGCTTTGCCTTTAAATAGCTAATCAAATATTTCGATTCCGATCGAAATTTCATGTCTAATTATGTACTTATGTGTCAACTAGGCGTGTAATAAGCGGGATAATATACGCCCAGCCGGTTGTTATCTCAGAATAAACCCCTGCAGGGTCGGTGTTTATCCAGCGATAACCTCTGTCTGGATGTACATTATCCCTGACATGAACATATGACACCACTCGAGTGCAGAATGACAGACAGTGTGTGTGCTCTGAGGGAAAAAAAGAGAAGCAAAGCTGTATAACTTTAGTAAGTCCACTAGAAAACAATCACAAAGTTAGGCTGAATTTATTTTTTATTTTTTTCAAATAAACATATCCATAGACTTTGAAACACACCCTGTTCTGCTTTCCACTAAATGGCCGTTCTCCTGCTGTAACTCTCTCACACTCACTCGCTAGTGAAGGTGATGGCGTATCTAAGGTTACGCGGCACACAGCACGCATACCGATGCGACTCTTATCTGAGCGGACGGCGACGTGTTTTTTGCTCAGGATTCACGAGGTGAGAGCAGAATGTCAACGAGTCCACTGCAGCACACACACGCGTCTCACATCATCAACACACCTGCGCAAACCTGCTCCTCTCTCCAGTGTCGGACCTGACGAGGGACTGGAAACATTCAAGCCATGAAATATCATCTACAACAGTACATGAACTCATAAGCTTCAAGCTGGATTTCATGCATCACTGCCTTCAGAGATGCTTCATTCATAATGCAATGCAAATATGCTTTGTGTTCTCTTTCTATTCTCTATGTTTCCATCCACCTATTTTGATCCAAATTTTAGGATATCGCATATAGGGCTCGACACTTTGCACGGTATATCGATATATTTTTATAAACTATATGACGGAGGACACAGACAAGATTGAGCTGTGCAAGAAAGTGTATAATCCAATTTGTCCTAAACATGCGACATGCTTTATATTGAAGAGATAGTTCACAGAGAAATGAAAAGTCTGTCATTAATTACTCGCCTTCATGTCGTTCCAAACCTGTAAGACTTTCGTTCATCTTCAGGAACACATATAAAGATATTTTTGATGAAATCTGAGAGTTTTCTGTCCCTCCATTGACAGCTACGCAACTACCACTGTGACGCTTCAAAAAGTTCATAGAGATCGTAAAACTAATCCATATGTATTGAGCAGTTTAGTCAAAATTTTCTGAAGAGACTCGATCGCTTTATATGATGAACAGATTGAATTTAGGCTTAGTTGGATTCGTTTTACGATCTCTTTATGAACTTTTTGAAGCGTCACAGTGGTAGTTGCGTAGCTGTCAATGGAGGGACAGAAAACTCTCAGATTTCATTATAAAGATCTTCATTTGTGTGAAGATGAACGAAAGTCTTACGGGTTTGGAACGACATGAGGGAGAGTAATTACTGACAGAGATTTCATTTTTGGGTGAACTAACCCTTTAAAGCAACACTAAGGAACTTTTCCTCTGCGGTCCCCCTACAGGCTGGAAGCGGAATTGTCCATTACCGCTGTCGTAAATAATTTCGCCTACCGTCGCACGCACGCTCGCTCTTTATCCAGCACCGGCACTGGAATGAACGATGTCCACAAGTCAGGTAGTGTATGTTGCATGATTTCATGAAAGTATGATGTATTGCGACATCAGAAACGAAGAAAAACTAAATAATGACTATTGTAACGCTTGACGTAAAGCAAGTCAAATTTGTAGTTTTCTTATGTCTCATTTGAACTACAGAAACGCGACCCGGTTTGGCAAACTTGCATAGTGTGTTTATAGCAGATATTGGGCTGCAAAGCGAATCCAGAAGTGCCTTTCACTCTGTTATGACTTGATGAACTACTGATACGATTTTGGAAACATTATTTTAAGGTAAAAAATGTTCCTTAGTGTTGCTTTAAGGGCTTTGAAATAACATATTAAAGCGGCTTGCCCCATCAGATGCTCTGACAAATACTTAATGCATTTGAGATGTGGTGTTCTCCTCTCCTCAGTGCATAACTTACATTTCACAGGAATATTCTCCTTTTTTTTCTTCTTTTTTTAAATCAGGCAGCCTCAAAAATAGCAACAACCAAACAAATCTCACTGGAAACTTTTTGCCACCAACAAGTCTAGTTTAGCCTCATATGAAGTCAACATGAAATCACAACTGACACTGTTTACTTTCTTAATTCATGTTTCGTTGTTGATGATTCGTCAGTGATCATTACTCTGAAGAAAAGTCTTCATAAAAATGCATTAAATCACTCTGGCTTGTAACGCCCACTTATCATGATCCAAACAATACATAACACATCTCTCTCTCTCTCTCTCTCTCTCTCTCTCTCTCTCTCTCTCTCTCTCTCTCTCTCTCTCTGAGTCACTAACAACTGGAATTAGAAGCGTTTCTCCCATCGCTCAACATGGAGAGAGTGAGACAGGAGAGAACGACAGCTCTGACAGCTCAAGACGTTCCTCAGGGCAAGAAGAACAAATCTGGAATAAATCTCAAAAACATTTATTTTCAGTCCGATTACACATCAACATAAGACACACACACACACACACACACACACACACACACCACACAGTCAAACATATGTGTCTTTTTAGGAAAGATTTAGCAAGTGGAAGTGTAATATGAACCATTTTATTTGCCATCATGTGTTTCCACTAAACAACCCAATTAATCTGCAATAGTTGAATGTCAGCAGGCCAGATTTGCACTAAGACTGCAAGACTGACGTGTTTAGTGATGGGTAAGGAAGGACGACATAGTCATTCAACAACTTTAGTGAGTTGACGAAAGTGTTTAAGCCAGTTTTTCAGAAGCTCCGCTTTAAAGGAGATTTCGAGTGCAGATTCTTGGTTTAACATCATCTGTTGGTTCAGCGAACGGTTTCGCAGTAACAAGACTGTCAACAGCAGGTTCAAATGTTGGTTATATTTAAATGCATTGCCATATCAGCAGGACGTTAAAACCATATGAAAAATTGCATCTCTAAATTTATCACGTTTTGACAAAGCAGTAAATTCACTGTCTTTAACAATTCTGTTGCGAACATTATTCCTGTTATTATAAATAAGTCCAATAATCCATTAATCCTGGGTCAGAATTGCGAGATAAAAAGTCACAATTACCTTTTTATTTATTTAAACAATAAATAAAAACAAGTTTCAATAATTACATATTAAAACTAGACATTTAAAATCTAACATCTAAAAACATCTAATTCAAAATATTAATGAAAATATAATAGTATATTAATGATACTAAATTAGCACTGGATTAAAAGAAAATATGGAAAAAAAATAATGGTCGTGAACACCATCTTTCTATTTTGTTGCTGTCATATAAACTGCAAAAATTGTGAGAGTAGCAAAAAAAAAAAAAAAAAGAATAAATTTTTGCTAGTAAATTTGACAAATAATTAAAGAAACTGCAAATAATACATCAAATTAAATGTAAAAGTAGAAAGTAGAAAGAATTAATTAGTATCTTCTTTTACACCAAAAATATTTGTTTTATTTAATACTAAAAATCAATTGTTACAATGTAGCAATTTCTAACTGAAACTAGTTTCCTAGCTTTGTTCAGGTAATTCCTACACTTTTTTCTCAGTTCACCCATGCGTGTGTTTTCTTACTCTGGGGTGAGTCAGTGTGTCTGTGCTCGTCTCATCTCGTTGACTGCGCTGTCCTTTAGATAAATGAACAGACGTATGGTCAGCGCAGTCAGTGACCGGAATAATAAACACACACACACACACACACACACACACACACACACACACACACACACACACACACACACACACACACACACACTTACTCACATATGCAAGTTAGAAAGAATTTACATCGGAGTGAAAATGAAATGTAAATCTTAGTTATTTTTTCAAATAGAGTAGATTTTCAGGAGTCACTTTAGTTGAGTCCCAATTCAGAGGATGCACGGAGTCCGCAAAGGCCTTTCGAGGCTGCGTTTGAAGGAGCCTTCGAATTGAGACAGCCTTCGTTTTCTTCATTCACTGTGATGCAATCGCCCTTTAAAGGATCCAGCCTCTGAATTGGGGTTAGGACTCCCTACATACACGCTGAAGCAAGCTAATCAAACCCCAAAAAGATGGAGTCTTTCACCGTATCTCAGCGCATTTACTTTCAATTTACGCCAAGACACACAACATTAGTCAAGAGGTCTGTGAGACCGGGCTCTCTCCGTATGTGATCAGCGTTTAATGTAGACGAGAGCCAATCGGATGATCCCGCTCAGTGTGTCTCCAGTGTGTGTGAAGCTGCGGAGCGTGTGCTACCCATCAGCCTGTGTGGATGTGCCTGTCACCTGTAATTGGACTCGATTTAGCATTGTTTTCTACTCTAAGAAACACCAGGTGTCATACATCTGTCATACATACATATATGTATATATATGATTCACACACACACACACACACACACACACACACACACACACACACACACACACACACACACACACACACACACACACACACACACACACATTTATATATATATATATATATATATATATATACACACACACACTGTATAAATAAACACTGGATTAAAAAATCTATAAAATAACATTGGATTAAAAAAAAACTGAAACCAAATTAATGTAATTATGTTAATGGTCTTGAGAGCCATCTTTCTATTTGTTGCCATCATATAAACTGCAAAAATAGAAAAAAAGACACTAAATCGCTTAAAGGGTCAGTAGCAAAAATAAACACTTTCATTCTAAACGTCAAAAAGGGTGGAAAATGATCGTGAAAAACTAAAGTGTTTTTGGTGCAACTTGACTGAAATTATAAGGAGACTTAAAAATGTCAAAAAGGCCAAAAAACATTAATAACATAAACGTTAATTTAAAAAACATATGCAAAAGTATAGAATACAACCCATTTAGTATCAACCTCATACTCTGACACATCTAAAATCTCTCACAACGCTGTAGCGACAAGTTTTATCGCCATTATCTCCACCATTTACACACTAGAGGTCAAAAATGAATGTGAAAAGCCATTGAAACTCAAGAGAGAATTTGGAGAGATAATGTGTTCTATTGAGCACTGAGAAAATGAATGTAAAATCTGCTGAGCCGTATGAAAATGAACATGCTCCTATCCTCCGATCATTCATTTGATATCCACTACAGCACAGAGCGCCGGTGAGCAGCTCACTTCACATCTAAAGTGGCCGATAAGAGACTGCTGAACGTCTGCGCTCCGTTCCACTACATCAGCGCTGAAGCCAGAGACTGTTCACTGTGGATACTTGTGGAGTTAGCACACTCATTTACATACTAGCACACAGCGAGACAATTAGAGTGAATTATAAAAATAAATCAGCAAGTAAAATGGGCTAGAAAGGGCCATGCTTTCACACGTTGAGTGCGCTGCTCTTATGAGCGAGCTTGTGACATTTTCAGATCTTGTTACCTTTGTTGTCTTCACATTATTTATTTTCCTCTCCCTATTGATATAAAAATGGCAGAAAATTCTAAATTGAGATGTGAAGTGTACAACCTACACATACATTTACAGAAGTGGGGTAAACTGGCTCTACAAAAGGACAAAAACGGAAGTTATGGAACAAAATAAAACACAAAACTGCTCCCAAGCATAAATCATCAATTTAGCCTGTGCTCGTTGAGTTAAGCACTGATCGTTTAAAATAATAACTGTTCTTTTTTATACGAATTTTTGGGTCATTTTTAGGTATATTTAACATAATAAATAGTTCACTTAATTTTCTCTTATTGTTTTCTCTGTTATAGCGCCACCTATTGTCTGAACATCATCCAATTTAACATGCTTCCTCATACTCATGCTATACATATACGCACCAAATTTTGTTCAAATTGTTTATTGCATTCAAAAGTTATTACCCTTTAAGTAAAATAGGCTATGACCAAAACTATTAATTTGCTTGGAGCAGCCATGTTGATTTTCTTTAAGTTGAATGTTTTTTTCACTGGGATCTGACAAAAGGATTAGTTCATAAAAGTACATTTAATACAAAATCCAATAAAACAACAGAACCACTGAACTGTTGTTCAGTATGTGAAGCCAATTAATATGAATGTCTTTATCTGAGTTAAACACATAATATAGACATTCTTATTAGGGCTGTTGACGTTAATGCATGCATTTAATTTTAAATCCTTAACGAGTTAAGATAATTTAACACAAATAAATGCCTGAAGCACGTGAAATTATGTCATTAATGTAATTTACATCACGCAGTTAGATGATCTTAGAAGTCAGGAGTTTATCACACGGAGCATCTACAATGACGCAAGCACCTGTACATTTCTATTCTTCTAACTCTTTAACTCGATTTCACTTCACTGTTTGCGATCAGATCATTTTAAGCCGCTAAAAGTGAATTCATTCAAACAAACAATTTTTTTTTGAAAGACATCTACATTTACCTTGAAAAAAGCTTGCAGAAAATACAGTTTTGTGTGAATCATCCTTCGATCTGAAGGTTTACTCTGCTGGATTTAGCAAAATATGAGAAAATGAACGTATTTAAAGATAAATGGTGTATGCTTTATTTCACGATAAGGGAGCGATTAACTGCAATTTATCTATTGACAGCCCTAATTCTTATACATCAGAAACATATTAGCGCCAAGCCTCTGGTACTAAGAGTCATAAATACCCACCAAGAAGTTTCACGATGGCCCCTGCTAACCTCTGAAATCTGATTGGCTGACATGAAAACACATGAGAAGAGTATAAGACCAATCCATTTCAACCAGAGAGATCAATAAAAGGCAAGAGGGCCAATTAAGTGATGACCAAACAGAAAAGATGTGGAAATGGAGGAAAGAAGGATGAGAGAGAGAGAGAGAAAGTAGCATGAGTGGTGGACGCGTTTAAACCAGATAAAAATACAGTGAGACAGAAATAGATGGATTGATGCGAAGCCAGAGGAGAAGAAGGCCAGAAGAGAGAAAATAGAGAGCAACCATGATCTCTTTCCTTGCTATTTCTATTCCCATCCTGACAGATCTCGCTATCATAGATAATGTAGTTCTTAATTAGGAATTTGACAATTAAACCTTTTATAAAAAAATATAATAGTTGATGTCAAATTGAATTGTGGTTACAACAGAGGCATATATCATCACTTAACACTCTTAAGAGCTCATCTTGGGTCATATTTTCTTCTTTATTATTAAAGGGATGTTTCGGAGTAAAATCAACCTAGGGTCCTTTGCACCATGACCTCGAGCCCCCCCCCCCCCCCCCCCCCCCCGACTACACTCTACAGTAGTACAAATAGGTTCTGTACTCATAAAACGAGGCATTGGAAAGTTTGTAAGTACATCAGGAGTTTATTTAAATAACACTTGCCTGATGGCTAATGCTACCGCTAACCCGGACGTCGACGTCACTTCAGTGATTAGGGAAAAGCACGTAAAAAGTCCTGGCAGAAAGCGATGCATAAGGATGTAGTGTAACGACGAATTATAATTTTTTCCGAAGTGTTGACAACTTAGTGTTAACTAATAATTGTTGCAAACTGGTACTACCAACAAAATATTAGTGCATTCCTGGAGCTGGGCGTCGTTACACTACATCTGTATGCATCGCTTTCTGTCAGGACTTTTACGGGCTTTTCCCAAATCACGGAAGTGACGTCGACGTCCGGGTTAGCGGTAGCATTAGCCATCAGGCAAGTGTTATTTAAATAAACTCCTGGGGCTCGTTCTTCGTACGTTGCTTATTACATCCGAGATCAAATGACACATCCAAGATAATATCATCGTGCTAATCATGATCTGGCTAACTCGGTTCTTCGAACACACTTGCCGGATAGGATTAGTATCGCTGGATTGAGTTATCTGAGATAATTGCGCGTTCATGCGCTGGGTTAAAAGGGGACATGTATCGATAGTAGAAACATTGATCAGCAACGCTGCTATTGGCTGTTCAGCGTGGCCAAAGAGCGCGCACAGTTTTTCTCCGCAGCAGAGCAAGAACTAATAGTCGAAGTTTATTCGGAATTTTAATGTTTTAATGCAAAACGCCAGGGAACACCTCAAAGTCTGCAAAAGCCAGGAGAGAGGGCTGGCAAAAAGTAGCAGACAATTTAAATCCGTTAGAAGTGGCCATGTTAGATGTTTTTTTATCACTTATTAGCCTATATTTTTGTATTTGAATAATTGCATAATTACTTTGTTCATTGTAATGTCAGAGTCACCACACTAGAACATGGGAACAAACAAAAGTGAAGTACAAAAATATTCTACATAATGGTAATTTTTTTGTTATATTATAGTCTCTTTTATAAAAGACACTGTTAAATAAATGGTTGGCTGTTTATAAAAGCAACCAAGAAAAAGTCTGTGCAAAAAAAAAAAAAAGAAGAAAAGATCTTAGTAGCCTACACTGTAAAATAATTTTTGCTGCATTAAATTAAGGCTGTATAGTCATTTCAACTGTTAAATCTTGAGTAATGATGAATTGCTTTGACAAAACTAATAAACTTATATTAATGTAAAAATATTTTTCCAGAGTGTAGTTCATATAATGACATTGTGTTTTCCTCTTTTGTGCACTTTTACATAATACAGCAACACTTGTATCTGTTCCCAAGAAAGTGGTGGCTGAAATATGTGCAGTAAGTGGACATTTTTTTTATAACTTTCCAAAGGAAAGAAAGTATAAGACTTTGTAATGTCCATTTGTTTCCATTTCACTGGACAGTGAATAAACCCTCTCAGATAACTGTCATATGGAGGAACTAGCCTACCTGCAAGTGCATAAATAACTTTACTTAATTTATACTTGTATGCTTTATGGCAGCAATATAAGTTGCAGGATTCCACATCTCCAGAAAGGCCTACAGAAGAGTCAGCACAGACAGAGGAGACATAGGCCTACAGGTGGGCAGTGTATAGCCAACTTTTCCTTTTTATTTGTTGCATGAGGCATGTGTCTAATATCTCTTGTTGCAGGCACTTGAACACTGGCTTTTCTTTACAAAGAACAATTGAAATAAAACTCAAGGAACTAAGTATATTGGTCTTTTATTAAACTTTTCATTATATTATAATGAAAAGTTTTTTTTTTTTTTTTTTTTTTGGGCAATGTTGTGTAATATGGCACATGCAGCAATGTCACAGGCCCTGTCAGGTGTGCAACCCTCAGACTTATCAGACACTGAAATCTTCCCTTTAGTTAGCCAAAGTTCATTTCATTGTGTGCCCTTGTCCTGGCTACTGCATTGTAACTGGTTTGGGTCAGGGAATGGGGTCATAAAACACCTGTCTGCAGGCAGGAACATGTCATAATCACCTATGAAGAAATGCAGTTCTGTTAGGATCAGCATAAGTGTATGTAATACAGTGAGCTTGATATTTAATTGTGGAACTTTCCTTACCACTTTCAAATAATGTGCATAAATGTGAATCTCTGAAAATTCTTAAGTCATGCACAGATCCTGGCCATTTTGCTTTCACATTTGTGATATGGAAGATTTTAGTCAACTGACTTTTTTTATTTGATATAATATTATTAATCTGGAATATTAAGACTCCCAATAGTAACTGGGCTGCACATTTACATTGTGAACCTCCTTTCTGTTCACATAATCCCCTTCATTGAGGCCTTGATGGCAGTCTATGGAAGCCTATAGTCTATGGTACCAATCACGTTAGTGAAGCCTGAGTGACATACTGTAATCGGCATGGTCATGATTGCATGATCTTCATAAAAAATGATAGCCAAAAAAAAAAAAAAACTGCTTTAAAAAAACTGCTTTACAACATTGGGTCTTAAAAACCTAAAACTGTTTTTTAAACCTAAAAGCGCCAGGTAAACTCCGAATGACACGACAGACAGCACTTTCCATCAAGTTCTCTGCTCCAATAGTGTAAGGAAAGAGCCACTCGCAAATAATCATAGGGCAATGCAAACAGTTTGTGCTGTAGTTAAAGCCCGACTCCGACAAGTCGAAAATAATGTGCGTTTCCAACAAATTAATAATGTAAACGAGAAAAAAAGTCACGAGAAAAAAATTTCAATCTCAGAAAGTGCACTATCGCGCTGCGCTGGACTTCCCCATGGACTTCCCGTATCAGCTCCGCTTATGAAGCCGGGATCTAATCCTGTTTACATGAAATAAGCCTGCTCCCGAGCAGGTTCAAGTTTGCGCACCTGTTGCTATGACAGCAAGTCCAGGATGAGCGTCGAAGAACCAAACAATCCAAGATCATGCCAAATCGTCAACAATCAAATCCAGCTAACTGAGTTAGCGACGTACGAAGAACGAGCCCCTGATGTACTTACAAACTTTCTAATGCCTCGTTTTATGAGTACAGAACCTATTTGTACTACTGTAGAGGTTTGGTACCATTCTGGGCATTATTAGTGGGGTAATTTACCAGATACAGAGAAGAACCCTAGGTTGAACCATCCCTTTAAGAATCAATGTCTTTTGAATGGGACTTTCACTTTCCGAACCTGACTGTTGATCTCTATTGTGCTTTTGAACACTACAGTCTTCTCAATCGTTGACAGATTCTCTTGTTGTAGTCGCCACCACCCAGAAATCTCCTTGAGCAGAAAGTAGAACACGCGCATCTCATGATAGTGCTTAATATAACAGGAGGCCAAACACAAGGTCAGTTTCTCGTGATGTTATTTCATCAGTTCACTGCTGAGGAAGAGGGAAGGTGGAACACTTTTAACATCTATCTGGACTGTGAATTGTAAAATAAATATCTAGAGAGCAGATTATCAGAGAGATCAGCTGGTGGGCTCTTCTGCCTCGAGGCTAGTCAGAAAACACCTAGCAAGTTCAATGCTGTAGCAACTCAATCAATCTGAAACAGGCAGAACAGGCAGAGAGATGAATAAAGAGATGGACAGATGGATAGAGGTTCAGTTTGAGGAACGTGATGAGCTAAAGACCAGGGGCCTCATTTATAACCGTTGCGTACGCACAAAACAGGCTTTGAAAGAGGCGTACGCCACTTCCCACGCATAAATTGTGATTTATAAAAACAAACTTGACGGGAAAATTTGCGTACCAGCACACAAACTCTGACCCATGTGTACAAACGTTTTGGAGACGGAGCAGTTTGGCGACACTGGAGTTTGGTGAGCTTGAGTTAAATGTCTTTTTGGTCACTTTTAGACAGAACTTTTTAAGAAAATTATACATATACAGAAAGATAATAGAAATATAATTTCACTCACCAAGCCTATCACATGAAGCAAACATCCATCCATTCTTAAATGGGCCGTTTAGTGAAACTGACGCATATTTATCTAAAGGCAGATGAAGGAAAACCGTAATTCTTCAGAGTCCTAATCATAAATACAGTGCATGTTCACAATAACAGTTTAAATAAATAAAATAATGATTTAAACTATGTTTTACTTCTGATATAAACATTTAGATTAAATATGCCATTCTCATTAATGGAGTTAAACACTTAAATTACACAAAATCATTACTGAGAAGTTACAACATTTTCTTTTATATTCAATAAATATAAATATTTGTAGTGGATGCGATGTTTTTGAACACTTTTCCTGTGCCATGTTGTGTTTTAACATTTTAACTACAGAGATAATTGCTTATCATGATAACAGCAGATTGTCTGAGAAAATATTTTCGTGCAAATAATGCACAACAAGGCCTATCTGTTTCCATTAAAAATATGAATCAATTAAAAACACCATTTGGCCAGTGGAAAAGATTGAGAAAATCTTTCTCTGAAATGCAGCCTATTTTATAGCCAAAAAAAGGCAAGGATAGGCTACTAAATTATTTGTATCAATGTAATGTGACGGCACATCCGTATCTCATGTTTTCCTAATGTCTTGTCCAGTTAAACATGTTATCACGTGGATGAATATGCATATGCAAATGATATGCAGATGAGGATATGCATAGTAAAACTAGGCATTGTAAGCTTTATAAATTGTTATTTCGGGGAGGAGACGCATGTGCACACAATCTTCTGCTGACTGGGATTTATAAAGGGAATTTTGCTCAGGTTCTGGCGTACGCACGGTTTTATAAGGCTGAATATTTTTGGCTTTCGGGCGTACGTACGCTTTTAGTAAGGATCCTACGCACAGTTTTATAAATGAGACCCCTGGAGAGTTACTGAGATAACAGATCTGCTTACCTAACAAGATACTTAACCCTGGTGACCATAGGAATGCAGTGTTTCCCAATAATTACCTGGATTCTGGTGGCCCGCCATAGTCTAATCTGTGCCTCCAGTTTTATAATAAACCGAAAATATATATTTTTTTAATTCATAATAACATAAAAGGTCTCTAACATTGTTTTGTGCCATTGCTTTAGCACAGTATCTGTCAAATGAACTAAAATTTAAAGCGTGATATGGCTTTGTGCCATTATCAAATTGTAAAAAACTGCGATTTAATGAAAATGAATGAATTTAATTTACTCTGCGAGTAAATAAATACTTTGTCTGTTTGCGTTGCGCGCTTCAAAGCGAAGTGCACAGTTTTGCTCACGCGATCAGCTTGAGGTCCGGTGTTTTAGACGTCTCATTAAGGCTAAGTACACAGTGAATGAATGCAGTGAACTCCATCTCGGCACGTGACGTGAGTTTAGCGTGCATTTGGGAAGGTATCGTTTCTAAATATGCAAATTATTGTTTACCGCAATTTCAAAATAAAAGTTTAAATCCTTGCACTGAGTTTGCATGTTTTGATGTCCACATGTTCTTTGTTCAAGCACTTTACACTGTTATATTACACTGGCTATATTATTTATATCGTAAAGAAGTTGACCAATATTAAAGATTAAACTAATAAAAATGTCACGGTTTCCACAAAAATATGAAACAGCACAAGTACAATGGTTTCTCCTGCATTAAAGAGAGCATCAGCCTTTCTGTGGGAAAGACTCAGGAAGAAGTTTCTCCTGTACGGAGACGCTGAGTGTGTGATTCTGGTTGCTCAATTAATCCCAGTTAAGTCGAGCACAGCAATCTGATACAGGCATTATTACAAAACTCATCCTACATCCTTCAACTAATCCCAAAGATGATCCTTATCCACGGAGAAGGTTTCTGTGCTGATAAATATCCAAACTAAAGGCCTAATTAAACAACCGTGAACAAAGGTGAAATAGAGGAGAACAGGAGCGTGCAGCTGCTGAGATGCTGTTAAAAAAATAAACTAAGCCTTAAAAAAAAAATCAATGGATCTAACCAACTGAAATACGACACATTCAGAGTCTTATTTGTGGTGGCTTGAGACACAATATCAACAGATTGCTCTGAAGAAAATGCATGCTTGCCCGTGCATTTTCAATGATGCATTATAATGCATTAAATAAAGTTGCATGCAATTTACAGGAAAATACTATTTCAGTTTTTCTACTTCGAAACGTCACCCATCTTACTTGCAATATTTACGTGCAATTTTTCAGTGCAGAGTCAGGGTTTGCAACAGATCCTCTGTGTCTAAAAAACTTTGCAAATAACCTTTAAGCAGAGCATCTGCTCCCTAAAATTAGGTGTAAGTGTAAAAAGCGAGTGGCCACAGGTTTTTCTCTTTTCATCTGCAGATGAAAGAAGGATACTGGGATAACTGCAGTTCCTTTAAACGGCCTTTCAAACACAGCGCTTTGAAGAGGAGGGTGAATTAAGAAGATGAATAACAGTGCCGTGCAGCGATTTCCACTGTTTATTTAAACATGTAAAAAGATGAGAGTCTTCTGGAAATGTCAAATTTATGGATCAAGACAATCTGCATAAGTAGGCTCAGGAACAGAGAAGGCTAATCAAAGACATTTTAAAAGCAAAATTCTGCCTTATAACAGCTTAATGCTCGCATTAAAATTTGGCCTGTGGCTTTACAATGCATTTAGTGGTGTTTGCTTAAGCAAGTGTTATGCATACTTAGTGGTGTTAGTGATCTGGATGTGAATATCGCAAATCACTTGTGGGAGGGCTCTTTTGACTTCAGCCAATAAGCGACCAAATAGCAACCATTAGGAAAACTGCAGCATCATGCCGGCAATCAAATTTTCTTCAGATATTGTTGACATTCCCCTCGAGATTTTCATAATGGCTTCTGGGATTACTTTATCCATTTCTGAAACATTAAATCCTGTTTTAATTTGGCAAAAACGAGGTATCTTGCACCGATATTAAAATTCCGGTATAAAAAAAACAATATGCATTTTCATGTTATACGCCATATAATTGATTAAAGCCAATATAAAACTTATTGATTAAAAATTTATGAAAAAATAAAGCACTAAAAACATAAAAAGTAAATGCTAAAAGTGAATTTTGGCATCACATAACTTTTTGTTGTGAAATTTTAACTGATTTTTATCAAGTATAAATGTAAGAATAACTTTTATTTTGTTCATTATTTCAAGATGAACACTTACTGGACTAAAGAGACTTAGATTCACTTGATTATCCATACATAACTTTTTATTTCTTTAGAAAAATCATGTTAAAATTTGAGTATCAAATATTTTTGAGGAATGTTTATTGGTTCAGCTCTCAATAATCATTGCATTGCATTATTGCATTATGTTTTGCCCCACAATAAAAACTACAGAGGTTTGATCATAAAACTAAGCATTTAAATGAGTACTGTCAAATCGATTAATCGCGATTAATCGCATCTAACATAAAAGTTTGTAAATATACAATATGTGTTTGTGTGTGTGTACATACATATATGTATATACATACAAAGATCTCATTGATTTACATTACAGGCAGAATTTCAGAATTTTATCTGACTTTTTGGCCATATAATATCAGCATCTGCACCAAATTGCATATTAACATAACATACCGTAAACATGTGTGCTAGCCGCATGCCATTAAAACATTGGCAGCTCACTGGGGTTTGAAAGCAGTGATAAATGCTGTACTCCATTCATCATGTGCTACTAATATGCACACAAACCCAAACATAGATCCCGACTGAATTGCTTTCATGTTACGCTGTCATATCTAGTGTACTCGGAAGCTCTAGGCAAATATCTTCATAACGAGGTCTTAACAAAGCTGTGGAGATAATGCTGTCCGTACTCTTGACATTAGTTCATTAGTGTCCACGTTCATAACGAGTCCCCTAATGCATCACAGTTAAAAGCGTCGCTTGAGCACGAATCTACAATGTTATCCCGCATGTTTCCCATCACAACACCGGCACTTAAAGAGGATCTATTATGTTTTTTTTTTGCATGTTCATCTTTCCTTAGTGTTGCTGTTTGAGCAAGAAAAAGCTATAAAGCTCAAAGTCCCTCCAGCGGAAGTTCTTCTCTATATCAGTATCAGTGTTTCTGAACTCCTGAAACGCCTCCACTGTAGTCTTGAGCTTCTTCCGGGAACAAACATGTCACAATATTCCTCATTTAAATAATTAATACGCAGAATAAAGGGGCGGTGCCTGGTTGAGTTAGTTAGTAGAGTGTTAAACTGGTGGTTATACATTTCCTAAACACGCTCGAAGCGCTCGACCAATCACAACACACTGATCCAGCCGACCAATCAGAGCACAGTGTGATTTTCAGAAGGAGGAGCTTCATAGAGACAGGAACTAAACAGTAGTGTGTTTCCCGAACAACGGTGTAACTTGCTGCTTAAAGGGTCATGAAACCCTGAACCAAATTTTCTGAGATTTTAACAGAGGTATGTGTGTTGAACACCATTGAAGACAATGTTAGCATCTGTTCGATTTAATAGTATAGGGAAAATGGTTAAATTTGATAGTAAATTTGATAATAAATTTGACACTATAGTACTTTGATAACTCATCGGTGTCTCATAATTATTCATGAGACTGAGTTTTCTTATCCAATGAGAAGACACTTTCTCTTAATTATTCATGACAGCATGTGGAACTTTCCAATGATAGACATGTCAAACTGTGATATCGCGTAGTAGATGAGAGAGGCAAAGTTCCAGTGCATCTTTCCCCGCGATGCTGCCATTTATTTAATTTTTTTGGGAAAATGTATTATTTTGAAAAATATGCATAGTGTGTATATATATATATATATTTTATAATTACATAATTATACATATGCATGTACATTTATATGTTTTAAATACAATTATGATTACTGTAGGCTAATATATGTAGCAGGGCTTTGTCAGCTATAAAAAAATCTAGCATTTCCTCACGTTTTACCACTGATTTTTAGTGACAGTTGATATGCATAACTTCTTATAATGAATCTGTTAGAGATTGAATTAACGCTAGATGTTTTGCAATAAATTACACACATGGCATCTGAAGACTTATCTCTAATTTTTCTCAGTTATTTTGCTTTATTTCCAGATTCATTCATAGGCTCGTTCACGTTCACACATTCGCAGTCTTCAAAAACGGTGCTTTAAATCTCTTGACAAACTTAAAGACGTAAATGACATTTGAATGTATTCTAAATAAAAGACACAGATTGCACTGAATGTCAGCTTGCTTATTTTGCTCAAGATAAGGATTTATTGAGTCCACATGTCATGCAAACTAGAAACTACTCTTCTAACCACAGGTCGACGCTGTCGTTCCAAACACACACTTTGCGATGCTGTTTGCGAATGTTCGTTGGAACGATGGTTTCGGGAAACACCGACTCGTTGAACTATCCTGATAACGACAGAACTTGCGGCCATAGTTGGCTAACAATGCTTTCGGGAAACAGAGCGTTACTGACAGACTGGGAAGAGAGGAGCTGCAACAATGTAAAACTTGGGAAAATAATGTGTTTTTGAACATTTAAGCATGAAAACTTATTCTAGTAGAGCCTAAAAACAAAACCAAGACTCAAGAAAAAGGGCTTAATAAGTCCCCTTTATTATTCTGCGTCTCTTCTCAGGAAGGCAATCTTGCTATAAAGCATCTTGCTCTAAACCTGCCACACACACACGACTCCAGCGGCCCCGGACTGTCAGGGTGTCTGGATGAGCCTTATTAGGGGCTGTTAGTGCTGAATGTCATGTTTGTACAGCTCTAGTGTGAAGAAAATGAGCTCCACTGAGAAGAGAGAGCGCCTCTCTATCAGCGCCTCTCCACAAGCTTTAACAAGGAGTTTCCGAGAGTCAGCGGTCCTCTTGGAGTAACGAGATTACACTGGTTCTGCCGAAGCCACGAGACGCATTTACAAACACTGAAAACTGGACTGTGATTAAACGTTGTGGGAGCGCTGACGGAATTCTTCCACTGTATTCTGGCTTAGCAGATCGATATTAATTAAATGATAATGTTCGGAGATATTTGAATACATTTTTCAAATAATAGCATGGCGCTAGTAATGCCAAGGTCATTGGTCCGATTTTCAGGGAATGCAATAAACGATAAAATGTAACTGAAATGCAATTTGCCAGACCCCTAAACCTGCCCATCACACACACACACACACACTAACCCGACCCCTAAATCTACCCATCACACACACACACACACACACACACACACACACACACACACTAACCCAACCCCTAAACTTGCCCATCACACACACACACACACACACACACACTTACCCCGACCCCTAAACCTGCCCATCACACACACACACACACACACACACACACACTAACCCGACCCCTAAACCTGCCCATCACACACACACACACACACACACACACACACACACACACACACACACACACACACACACACACACACACACACACACACACACACACACACACACACACACACACACACACACACACACACTAACCAGACCCCTAAACCTGCCAATCACACACACACACACACACACACACACTAACCCGACCCCTAAACCTGCCCATCACACACACACACACACACACACACACACACACGCTAACCCGACCCCTAACCTGCCCATCACACACACACACACACTAACCCAACCCCTAAACCTGCCCATCACACACACACACACACACACACACACACACACACACACACTAACCCGACCCCTAAACCTGCCCATCACACACACACACACACACACACACACACACACACACACACACACTAACCCGACCCCTAAACCTACCCATCACACAAAAACGTTCTGTATTTTTACAGTTTTAAAAAAAAACTCATTCTGTATGATTTATAAGCTTGTTTCCTCAATTTAGTTCCTCACAGTGACACGAGTTTCCATGAGTCTGTGTGCATTCAGGTTCAAGTCCCCAGCGGGATAGAAAAACATGAACACACACACACACACACACACACACACACACACACACACACACACACACACACACACACACACACACACACACACACACACACACACACACACACACACACACACACACACAATACTCAAACAAGTACACACTCAATCAGGCTAAAGTAATGGACACAATGATGGATACTGTCTTTAGTCTCAGTAATATTTCGTCCTAATGACCTCCAGTGTCTGATTTCATCAGTTTGACTCGTAGATCAGTGAAAGCACTCCGCCGGAACAGAAGACCAGCAGTAAAGGTGAAGTTCATTTGTCTTGTATTATAAGACAATATCAAACACTGCAGTCAGAAGGAGTCTATCACAAGTGATTGGATCACGTCTTCTGGAGCCGGAGGGCTGATCTTTCACATATCGTTCTGACTCTCCATTGGTCTGTCAGGAATGATTCAATAATATATATAACCCCCAGTCTGATATTCAATAACAGTCCCTAAAGTGCAGGAGTTACGCAGATATACAGATGAAGAGAGAGAGAGATACACCCGCTGATACACTACACACACTACCATCTATCTATCTATCTATCTATCTATCTATCTATCTATCTATCTATCTATCTATCTATCTATCTATCTATCTATCTATCTATCTATCTATCTATCTATCTATCTATCTATCTATCTATCTATCTATCTGTCTGTCTGTCTGTCTGACTGTCTATCATCCACCTATCTATCCATCTATCCATCCATCCATCCATCTATCCATCCATCCATCTATCTGTCTGACTGTCTATCATCCACCTATCCATCCATCTATCTATCTATCTATCTATCTATCTATCTATCTATCTATCTATCTATCTATCTATCTATCTATCTATCTATCTATCTATCAGTCTATCTGACTGTCTATCATCCACCTATCCATCCATCCATCCATCCATCCACCTATCTGTCTGTCTGTCATCCACCTATCTATCTATCCATCCATCCATCCATCCATCCATCCACCTATCCATCCATCCATCCATCCACCTATCTATCTATCTATCTATCTATCTATCTATCTATCTATCTATCTATCTATCTATCTATCTATCTATCTATCTATCTATCTATCTATCTATCTATCTATCTATCTATCTATCCACTTCAATTTTGCAAGTAAATTTCACAAATAAATCACAATGAAACCTCAAGAAATTATTGAATTATTCAAAACATGAACATGAAACTTTTAAGTAGAAAGAGTGTATTTTCTTGTAAAACTTAAAAAAAAATTTCAGTGAATATAAAAATTAAAGTTACATGATTTTTTGTAAATACGATTCAGTTTAATTCTACACTGAATCAGAAATGTTTCTTGAGCAGCAAATCCTCATATGAGAATGATTTCTGAAGGATCATGTGACACTGAAGACTGGAGTAATGATGCTGAAAATTCAGCTTTGATCACAGGAATAAATTACAGTTAAAAATTCATTCACATAAGAAACAATTATTTTAATTTTAATTAATTATATTTCACAATGTGTTAACTACTGTGAACTATATATAATAAATTAATAATCATTAGGCCTAAATCAATATATAATTACATTAATATAAATATTACCGTATTTGATGAAATGAATAAAGCCTTGGTGAAACTTCTTTCAAAAACATTTAAAAAACATTTACCGACCCCAAACTTTTTAATGGTATATACTACCTTAAATGTAAATAGCATTTCTGCATTCTGTTTGCTACCTCAGATATAATTCAGGAACTGAATGAGAGTTTAAAAGGCAATCTCAATTCAATTCTGAACGGTGCAAAACCCTGAAGTTGTGCTGCAAGTTTTTTGGGTCTGTAAAATGAATCTTCTTCTTCTTCCTCAGATGCACGCTGGGCTCAGAGATTAGCAAAACACACAGCGATGTTCTCAGGAACAGGTGTCGCCACTCCACAGTAATTACATCAGCTCAGTCACGCGTAACCACTCGTCTAAATGTCACTCACTCGTGTGTGATGATGATGATGATGATGATGATGACAAAATGATAAACACCGGTGCTGATCTGAGACTGATCTGCCAACTCACACAGAGAATCAATGAGTGTGTAAAATCACATGCGTTTGTGTGTTTTCAGCTAGTTAAAGCTAGCCAATTAAGTTTCCATTGCTAAAAATATTTAAGTTGAGATTACATGCTATTTTTAAGTTTAATGAATTAGCTTACTCGTATATTTTAAGTTAAGAGCAATTAAAATATATGAGTACAAAATAAAAATCTGCCAGTTCTGCTTAAAGGGTGGTGTAATGCCCTTTTCACAAGATGTAAAATAAGTATTTGATGTCCCCAGAGTGTGTGTGTGTGAAGTTTTAGCTCAAAATACCCCACAGATATGTTTATATAGCATGTTAAAATTGTACATTTTTGAGGGTGAGCAAAAACACACCGTTTTGTGTCTGTTCCTTTAAATGCAAATGAGCTGCTGCTCCCGGCACAGGGGGCGGAGCTTCAACAGCTTGCACTGACATTTTCAAAAACATTTAGCCTTTATGTTCAAACCGAATTCAGACAGTAGCCCCGTTTACATGCACACTTTTTTGCTATTCTGATTAAGATCGTTCTGATTGACGGATTCCGGTTGACTGTTTACATGTAGGCCTGTCACGATTATGAAATTTGGCTGACGATTAATTGTCTAAAAAATAATTGCGGTTATGCCGATTAATTGTCAGTTTTAGGGCTTTGACGATTAATTGTCTGTGTTAGGGCTTTGGCAATTATGCTGATTAATTGTCTGTTTTAGGGCTTTGTGCTTCATTCATTAAATAATTGTGATGAATTTAATCCTTTGTAAGTTATCATTTTGCAGTGTAAGTTTACAGTTAACACCTTTAAATATTAAATAAAAGGCTATATTCAATAGCTATGACAATTTATTAAACTTAGTGAGTGTATAAATCAGCAGCAAAAAGTAATTTTTGAAAACATCTGCACAGTAATTTAATCAAATCTAAACATGTTAATAAAAACAAATGTGCACAAACCATGATAATATGATACGCTTCAAAACAGAGCGGAACAAAGCGCGTATGCGCATCGCGGGTGCAGAATGATGTGCTTAATGCAACATGGAGTCGCAGCGATGCACAAGTGCGCATTTAAAAGTTCACGGCACAAAGCGAAGAAATGTCGAGGGCACAAATCCTAGTGTATATCAGTCCAACAGTTTATTGATCATTTGTTTCTTCACAGTTTTAAACTCCAGTTATTGTGCGTCTGATGCCAATTCATAGTCCTTGTGCTGTGTAGGCACACGGTAGCGAGCGAGTCATTTAGAAACAGCAAAAAACTCCAGCAAAATAAAGTAATTTTATGCAAATCCACAGCCCTTTATCTACAGATCAAGCATTATAACGTCAATGTCACATTGGAGAAAGTTTTACCGTGTATCCTGTCGTAACCGGACGACGCGCGCTGTTTGAATGCTGAACGGAATGATTGACAGCTGCAGAGTTTGAATGCTGAACGGAATGATTGACAGCTGCAGACGAGTTTGTGAACTTTAATTTAACAATGTAAATATACTACTGTCCCTCACATTAAGCTATGGAATGGCTTCAGATGACTTTGAATATATTGCTAGAAAACGTAATTAGTGCTTGACTGCTTGTCTATTTATTTTGGTTCATGACTCCCCCTTGTGCCGTAGGTCTATAAAAGAGCGCAATAATCGCGGTTGTCTGAAACAATCGCGGTTAGATCAAATAATCGCGATCAGACGGTTATTTAATTATCGCGACAGGCCTATTTACATGGGATGTTATCTAAACCGATCTGGTGTTTACATGTGCAGACGCTTTCAATCGAAATCATTTTGTGACATGCGCACACTTGTCTGCCGGATCTGGAAGCTCATTATTTTCCACGTTTTCAATCCTGTCAAGATGGTGCTTCACTTAATCGTTGCGTTAGTTGTAGGCATTAGCCGCGTTTCCACTGTCGGGCCAGTGCGAGCCAGGGCTTTAAACGGCCGTGCCAGGCTAATAGCCTCGGGCCAGTAGCACCGTGCCCAAAATCTGCTGCGTTTCCACTGTCGGGCCAGAAGCTCCACAGCGCTTCACTTAAAACACGCCCGAAACACGCCTCTCTGGAACAACGTCACACAAACCCATCATTTCACCAACAAAATGGAAGTTTTATCAGAAAACTAACAGCGTGATCGCAAAACAAGAGCGACCGTTTTCTGGCATTTTTGTTGTTTAATTGAATATTTAAAACCCAAGCATCGATGTTTTACCACAGGTTTACAATAAAAAGCGACACATTGATCATAATGAATTAATTTGTGTCAAAATTGCACATTAGTCACACAGAAATAAAGTGGTTTACCGTTTATGACGTTTGTGAACGTCTATTTCACAAAAGAAAGAGGACACTTAACTTATTCAGTCGCTTCTGTTTCTGTTTATTTGGTAGCCTAGTTACAGCACATATTTACATCACATTTAGAAAGAATGATAATTTCTACAAATATGCCACCAAAAATATTACCTGAGGAGCTTTAGCACTCTCTCCCAGAAGGATACAGTTATATTTTCAGTCAGAAAGAGGATAGTCTGGTATAAAGAGACGAGACGTAGGCTACTGACAGATAAAATAAATCAGGATTAGGATAACCTATATGATTTGTCTAATTTCTTGATTTGTCTGATTTCGCTGATTTCTAAGCGTTCATATTTACCATGTTTACTATGGTAATGGTTAGCGTGCATCGGGTCACAAACAGAAGGCATTATGTTAGCTGACAGAATTATCTGGCGCAAAACCAGGCATGCGCAGAAAGACGTTCACTCAAAGTAATCGGATCAGCTCGTTTACATGGTGTAATCTTTAATTTGATCGGTTCATGAAAAGGTTTATTCCACCCCCTTCAATCCGACTGAAATTTCAATCGGTTTGAGCATTTTTATTCCGATTGAGGTGTTGACATGGAGCATTTTCATTCTGATTGGACTTTTAAACTGGTTATAATCGGAATACAATGCTACATGTAAACGGGGCTAATGATGGAGAGACTCAAGAAGAAGTGACAACATGTCATTGATTAGCATATTCTGTCATGATAATCTATAAATCGTGTTCCGGGGGCGGGTTTATGTAAATTTTGGGGTTGGTGATGTCACTAACCCGGGAGGAATGTGGTGTAGTCTCTACCAGCCGTTTGTTGTAGTCCTTAAAAAGCGATTTCATTGAAAGCAAATATCTCCCTTTGCTTTGAACTTTGAGTGTTGTAACTTTGCAGATGTTGTTTATGCTCAAACAGCAACATTACACACTAACTAAAGTTAGAAAAGTCAAATCATAATCAACCACCCCTTTAAACTTTGAATTTCTTAACTTAAAATATTTATGTAACTGATAACCTCAATATGTTTTAGTTTTGCCAAATTATTTGGGTGTGCAGTGCAATATGAGTGTGTACTTTATAATAACAAAAATTTTATTAAATAAAAAAAATGAACAAGAACATTTTTAAAGTGACTTTAAGATGCAAATTAATCACAGAGTTTTAAATCATTTTTTTGTTGTTGCTGAAGTTACATCAAAAGATGCTATTAAATCATCTCTTAATGTTCTCATAAATACACATCACATCATCACTGATAAACTGGGACAGAAAGAGGAAATAACCCGTAACGCAGCCGCCTTGCTGTAAGCCCTGTCCTTTCCTTTCAACGTCTATAAAAAGGGGTCAAGTGACATTTTTTCTCTGCCAATTAAAGAGAGAAAAGTGTCTAGAAATGGAGCGTGTAACATTTGACAGCATCACATTCATTAAGCTCAGCTTCACATGAACACCATTATGAGGGAAACTGATCATTTGCTGCACGTGACGTGATATTCGAGACCATGGAAAGACAACTGAATATGGAAAATGTAGTATTCGTGCATCATGTGATGTTCGAACATTCCGCTTGGATTCAACAACAAACCATTTCGACTTGATCAAAACCTGTTGCTGTGGCAACGAGGAAAGCGTCTGTTCAAACTCCATAGAAACCAAAGTGTGCGGGGGAGAAACTCGCGTGGTGGAACAGGAGAAACATGACCAAACGTTGGCTATACTGTACACCAGATTAATGCTGTGGTTAAGTGGGAAAAATGGCTGATTACTGGACAAAAGGAAAAGGGCCTCTGGGAAGAAAAATTTGTACAAAATAAAAATCTGCCAGTTCTGCTTACTTAAAGGGGTGGTATAATGCCCTTTTCACAAGATGTAAAATAAGTCTCTGATGTCCCCAGAGTGTGTATGTGAAGTTTTAGCTCAAAATACCCCACAGATATTTTTATATAGCATGTTAAAATTGTCCATTTTTGAGGGTGAGCAAAAACACACCGTTGTGTGTCTGTTCCTTTAAATGCAAATGAGCTGCTGCTCCCGGCACAGGGGGCGGAGCTTCAACAGCTTGCACTCACACAGACATGCACTGAAATTTTCAAAAACATTTAGCCTTTTATGTTCAAACTGGAGTCAGACAATGATGGAGAGACTCAAGAAGGAGTGACAACATGTAGAAGCAATTAGCATATTCTGTCTTGATAATCTATAAATTGTGTTCAGGGGGCGGGGTTTATGTAAATTCTAGAAAAATGGGTACAAAATAAAAATCTGCCAGTTCTTCTCTGGGAAGAAAAAGAAAAGACAGAGCTTTACTGATGGTGTGATGTTCACAAATCAAACCTTAAGAGGAATTTGAACATACTGTATATTTTTCAATATGGAAAAAAGCTGTCAAGTCACCTTTATTTATATAGCGCTTTTTACAATACAGATTGTTTCAAAGCAGCTTTACATAGATAACAGGAAAATAATGCAAGAAAGTTTGTTTCTAGAAGAAAATAGCATCATAGTAAGTTCAGTGATGTTTCATTTTTGTTGTAAAAAAGTTATTAAAGGGATACTTCAGGATTTAGCATTAAGCTTTGTATTAGTAGAAAACCTGTAGTATATTCGAATAACCGTGCTTTCTACCCTCATATCCCCCTGAGACAAGAGATTTATGTATTTTTTGTCTGGAAAAAATCCTCCGATGACGCAAAAATCGTCATTTTGCGTCATCGGATGATTTTTTGGCCAGAGGCTAAAGACTACACTGCCCTACAAAACAAAAAGGCAGTAACTGCATTTTTGGTCAAAAATTTGTTATTATCATTTTCATGACATTCAAGGCATCCTTTGTTATGTGACAAAACATCTTATCTCAAATGTGTGTCGTTTTGGAGAAAAATGGTAATAGTTTTTGGAGAATCTGTAGTTACTGCCTTTTTCCTTGGTATGGTGCCACGTTTTTGGTAAGTAATACAAAGCAAGTTTACAAAGCAAGAATACAGTAACTGCAAAATAGGGATAAAATATCAAATTAAATATGAGGATTGATATGTACAAAGAATAAGCTAATATAAAGTAACAAAACAGCCACATGTCCAATAATCTACCTACAACTACTTAGGCTGGATGACAGGATAACTTTAAAGTCATTTTTCTCAGTTCTGCACTCTGCGTAGTTACTGCCTTTTTGCTTTGTAGGGCAGTACAGCCAGTAGGAGGGGCTGTCCCGCATGTTCTCAACCCGCCCATAGAGGGTGGGATCTCACTCACAGAATGTACACATAGTATCAGCCGTCTTTCTTTGGAAGCTAAGCTAGCAAGCTCTTGTTCTGTGGAGAAAGCTGAGTAGTAGGAGAAAGCTGAGTAGTAGGGGTTGCCGTCGAGATCGTCCAAAATGTCCGGGATTCGGCTTTTGCTTTCTGCAGTCGCCATTCATTGTTTACATGCACACCTTTTGTTTCAATCTAACTGAATTCATTCCGATTGGTGAATCTGAATGTAGTGTTTACATGAACGCTAAACAAGTGATCGGTTGATGTGCGTTTTAACATTGCTAAGAAAATTCCCGCTCCTCCGTGAGAGATGCGAGACCAGTGTGTCTCAGTAATCACGCCACCGGCCTCGCGCCGTTCTCCCGCGCCCCTCAGCCTCCTCCTGCTCGCCACAGTAAACATAATGAATGGCGACTGTAGAACGCAAAAGCCGAATCCCGGACATTTTGGGCGATCTCGAAATACCGGGCAAACTCGTCACGGAGTCTCACTAGTAGCCTAGCCTTCTTGTTTTCAACTGCGCTCTCTAACCGGTAATACATTTTCTGGCTTTTCTCAGTCTAGAAAGCTCCAAATTCAAAAATAATTTCACATTTCTTCTACATAAATGACCTATTTTAAATACACATTCATCTTTCCAGAGGTGAAGTATCCCTTTAATGAAGTTAATTTATATATATATAGCCGTTCTGGAGAAAGCCGTGATGTCATCGTCCAGCTCAGTTGTGTAATGTTACATTTATTTGTGTCTACTGGTTATGTTATGTAATGATCATAATTGAAATAAACAATGTGAAATTTGCAATACATTTTTAGTTAAATAAACACATTGGTATTTTCAATGTGATTTGATATGCTTTTTTACCAGCTGTGTGACTCAAAGTTGCCTATTTAAACAGGTCATTTAATGACACTCAGCATCGCCGTACGCAGAATTAAAACATAAGACCTGTAATTCAACGTGTATTTTTAAGCAAAGGTCCCATAATCAACATGAAAACATGGAGATCTCACTCAGGGCTCTTACATCTGGATTCCTGAGAGTTTGAGTAGGTTAATCATGTTAATTATTGTGTCTAGCATATTCAGAGCCTTTATAATTGTTATTAATGATCATGTCTTTTATGGATCAAGCATGACACTCTGTGTGCAATGTATTTTTATGCATCACAATGTGACTTTGAGGTGAATGTTTAGGTGCATTACAAAAACATTGTGGTGTAGGATTTATTTGAAACTATATTTTCCCTCCGAAAAGGCAAGTAACTAGAGCTGTACGACTTTGCGTATTTTGAGAATTTTGTTGTTGTTGCTTGTTTAAACAAGAGATCACGATTCTCCAATAATTCTGAACAGACAACTACACAAAATAACATGTAATATACTAGAGGTTCGGACAAAATGTTAATTGCTTCAGTTTATTTAAAATGTTTAATTAATCTGAATTAATTAATGATTCAATGACTCGATCATAAATACTTCACTTGTTTCATTACTGGATGAATCAGCGTTTTTGAACGAATCTCTTGAATGAATGATTCAATGACAAATACATTTTTTAACAGTCACTTGTCGCCACCTACTGGTGTAACGATGTAATTGATACACTCGTTATTTGAAGCGCTAAGTTACTATGTTAATACTGCTAATAGACACAGGTGAATCATTGTCTTTTAGCATTGAGATCACATGGGTGTTTGAATTGAGATCATGATCTTTTGATGATGAATCGTGCAGCTAATGAATTCAATGTGAAATTTTAAAGTATAAAGGCTAAAATAGTATTTTCTAGTAAAACGTAACCCATCTTGTTTGTTTTTTTACAGTGTACTTTGTGATTCAATTTGATTCAGGGAAATATGATTCAATTCCAGCGGGCCGGAGCGCGTTGAGTGTTTCCTGTGAGAACGGTGTCGTGTTAGCAACTGTAAGTTAATAACTAATGATCTTCACAACGGAAGTGAATCAATCAATCAAAACTAACTTTAGCTGGACAATAACTTTATCCTAGAGCTGCTAAACAATCTTAAAACGTTACTTTAATTTCCTATTATCACTGTAAAGCTGCTTTGAAACAATCTAAATTGTTAAAAGCGCTATATAAATGAAGGTGACTTGACTTGACCTCCAAAACGATTCTCTGCAGTTTTCGATTTGCATGTGTAAATTAAATATTTAATTGATTTGGGTCGACATGTGCTTTTCCAATAATCAAACAAACTGATTTAACTTCAGAACTCTTTGTTGTCAAACCAAGGTCCAAAATCAATATTTTCTAAGTCCCAAACTGCATTTTCACCAATCCTAGTAACTCCATAAGGATTTGCAACATTATACAATTGAATTGTAAGAACAATAGTGTGTCTCAGAGTCTGACTAACGCAAGAGACGTGAACGAGTCAAATCAAAGACACAGACCTATCAAAGAAGATTCAAGGGTCTTCATTACTTCTACCTCAGTGAACAAAAGTATCATATTCCTTATTCATCAGATTTATTCAGAACTCTATTCTTTCACGTTAAGCCACCAAAACTAATAAATTGGGAACAAAATCCAAATTTGTGGTTGGTGAATTTTCATCCGCCTTTAGTAGAAGTGAGAACAAAGTTCATTTTGGACCCTTAATACACCAAAACAGATGAGCAGCCGAAATCTAACAGCTCTTTATTTGAGAGTTCAGACACTCGTTGTGATCGGTCTGTTCACTAGACAGACAGATGGCCGTTTCTCTTACCCACTGATCCTGGAACAGTGACTGTACATGAAACAAAGCTCTGCATTTTAGTGAGCAGAGTCAGCAGGTTACAGACGAAGAGCAATGCATTTGATGCCACAGACAGCACATCACACGATGACATGTGAAATTGCATTATTAATATATGCAACATTAGCATACGCCAAGCATCGCCACAGGCCCTCTAATATCCAATCCCCAGATGAAACACCGTCAGAATTCCTCCACAAACATCAAAAGAGCGAACGGGTCATCTATAATCACCTGCGTTCTCTCGGAGCGTCCAGAACAAGATCTATCACAAGACGTCAGTGAATCAAAAATGCCAGGCAAATGTCAGCGGAGCTCATATAAGGTCCTTTCCCTGACCTTCACTCTTCACTAATGTGTGTGTGCACACCGCTTTAACATCACTCGCAGACACAAACACACGTCCATGGACTTATGCAGACATGCACACACACACACCTGCAAAGAAATGTCACTCTGGTGATGTCAACAAATCTCTCAGTTGCTGTTTAAAGGGGTCATGAACTGCATTTTTATCGTATTTTATAATGTTCTCTGAGGTGCACGTATAATGTTATCAAGATTTTGACATCAAAAACATCCTAATTTAGAAGTAATAAGATATTTTTTTTACTGCTTTCGAACACTGTGTTTTGATGGGCATTCAAGACTTGGAAGTAAACGCCTACTGATACGATTGGGTAAAAGTTTTGCATATTTAAATCATTTTCAACGTCGCCGCCATTACACATGTGGAATTGTCTTGAAAATGTCCGATATCTCATTACATAGTTGCCAACAAAACGTCTTGTAATCCTCAGAGGCGTCTCTATGGTTTTGTTGCTGGAGTAATCGTGTGTTTGTGTCCATCTCGTATTTACTACTACAATACATGTGTGTATTGGTGGGAGGGGCTTAAGAATCAATGTAGAAGTAGGCGTCGATCTTCTGCACTATGAAATAATAATGTGAGAAAATCTGAAACGAGTCGTTTTCTGAGCTTGGTTTATATAACAGCTGTTTTGGACTAACAAGGACATTTTGAGCTCTGAAATTTAAATTTATATTTTTTCTAGTAGCCTACATGTCAAAAGATCCAGGATTTTTTTTTCAAACTTTTTTCAACCCTTTTTTGTAGGATGCTGTAAAACGATTTTTAAATGTCTTTGACTGCCGCTGCTTTTTGCATTAGGGCTTGAATTTTGAAAGGAACAGTCCATTCAGAAATAAAAGTTCTGTCATCATGCTGCTCAAAAACCATGTGATTTTCTTCTGTGGAGCACAAAAGAAGCATTTCGAAGTGTTTTTCTGGCCGCTGTTTTCCGTGCAATTACAATGAATGGGGAGTGATGCATTCAAGCTTCAAAAGGACCTAAAAGCACCATAAAAAAATCAGGAAATAATCATAAAAAATGGCCCATGTGAATTGTGCGCTACATACTGAAGCCATACAGTAGTAAGATGAAATGTAAGTTGTTCCTCAGAGCAGCTTTATTATTGTTAACTAAAACTATTGAACAACATTTCTATTCATTTAAATAAAATTAAACTTTAACTGAAATTTTTATTTGCAGTTATTTACAAAGGCAACATTTAATTTTTTTTTGTAAAACTGAAAATAACTAAACAAAAACTCAAAACAAATTGAAAAAAATGACAGAAACACACAACAAAATTACTAAAACAAACTAAATTTAAAATAAAATGGAAAATATTAAATATTAAAATTATGAATAAATATTTTAATACTATATTAATTATACTAAAATAACACTGACTGTGATTTTTTTTTTTTTTTTTTTACACCACTCAGCCGCAGCCTCATGGTGAGAACAAAGTAGATAACAAAGAACGAAATATGTGCAATTATGTACAATTAACTAAATAAAGAAATGTACAAATAATACAAGACAAAAATTATCAAATGTAATCAGGTGATCCTTTTCAAAAATGTTTCTTTGCTTTTTCTTACATTAAAAACTGTAAAATATGCAGTAAATATGTTTAATCAGAGTCGTGAACTGAATCAACAGATTCATTGAAAAGATTTGATAAAAAAAATAAAATAATAATAATTCATTCACAATTTGCGCAGTCACTCAAAATTGTCTTAGCTTGTATGACTTTGTTTGATCTTATGACTTCAGGAAACTTGAAATACAGTGCACAAGTTGTACGGGCTACTTAAAGTCCCCCTGTGGTGAAAATCAAGCTTTTAATGTTGTTTATATGTCTATGTGGTGTTTTTAATTATGCTTTAAGACAAACCATGTGTAAATTCATAAGTCGACATCATTGCTGAGTATTTTCTCCTTAAAACTGCAGTGAACCAAAGACAGTCTCAAACACACGCTTTGAAATCGCTGGTGTTTCTGACGTCACAAACTACACAAACACAATCTCTGAGCTGAGTGAGTAAGTGAGTGGAGGCGGGGCTCATTTGCATATTCATAGAACCGCGTATGCTAAATGAGGCAAGGGTGTCGAGTTACATTCAAGATATTTTAAGGCATGAAGAAAAAACATTTAAATATGTATTTTTGGTGATCAAAGATACGTTTTAACTGATAGAATTATTGACTACAGGGGGACTTTAAGAATTTTGAAAGCCTCAGTCCCCATTCATTGTTGGTATTGCATGGAAAAAGAGCGACCAAATTCTTCATAATATCTATAAACTTAGGAAAGAAAGTCAAATGATGATGCACGAGCACAGCGAGTTATGTGACTCTTCATCAGCATGACTCAAACTCTTCATCTTGTTCTCCTGATGTCTCCGCAGCAGAAAACACACTCGCTCAGCTCGCTCTCGTCCTCTGTCCTGTGACCTGGAGGGGTTTCCCTGCACAAGCACTGCCCATTTATTTTCTTAAAGGGTAACTCTCGCCAAAATGCAACAGGGTCTTTTTGTGAATCTACCCGAGGCAAACTTGCGTTTAAAAGCATAATTAGAATGGAAATGCCACTTTTAAGTTTGACCGTGTTTTCGGTTTCGGTCAAATTGCCTTTTGAATGGGAGTGAATGGGAGTGATTGGGAGTGAATGGGGCACGACTATGATAGCATCAAAAATGGCTATTTTTAAAACACTAAGAAGACTCGACACAACATGACACTTTGCTCTCAGTATCACCAGAGGCTCTACACATGAACTCCAGCATTGAGAACATTGTTTGTGTGCACAGAGTTTACTAAAAAGAAAGAAAAATCGACTATTTTTGACTGTCAAAATGCCTGCGGACACAGAGACAGTGAGTTGTTCAAAATCTTTCTTTTTAGTAAACTCTGTGTACACAAACAACGTTCTCAATGCATGTGTCGAGTCGTCTTAGTGTTTTAAAAATAGCGATTTTTGATGCTATCATAGTCGTGCCCCATTCACTCCCATTCACAAGGCATTTAACCTAAAACTAAAATACGGTCAATCTTAAAAGTGGCGTTTCCATCCTAATTATGCTTTTAAACGAAAGTTTGCCTCGGGCAGATTAACAAAAAGACCCTAGGTTGCATTTTGGCGAGAGTCACCCTTTAATTTCGTTCCCCCAAGACCCGCTCCACACAGAATCATGACAGACATCTTTGGAGACAAATATTCACACCACCTGACTGAGCCAGCAGCACCATGTAAATTGCACATGTGAACTCGCCATGAAAATCTATAAAATATGAGCCAGAACTGACAGCAAATAAAACAAATAACAGGTTAGCCAGAGCAGAGTGTGGTGCACAAAATGGTCTGAATAAAAGACGATCAATCTGAGACTACAACCTACAGCACAAAGCCCACATCGAGAGCGCCATCCAGAATGTTCCATTACCGTTAACCATCGCCACTGCTGTTTAATGGAGTCATTACGCTCAAATGATGACGGACAGGTGTGTTAGACTGGCCGAGGGGAAAACGGCCACACACACACACACACACACACACACACACACACACACACACACACACACACACACACACTCACACAACAGTGTTAATGCAGTTAAGAGAAGTGTAAATGCATCATATGCATGTGGCTCTGCACAAACAACATCTGTGGAAATTACTGAATGTCAAGAAATACTGTACACAACATATCAGTAAATAAATACTCATTTATGTGTTTAATAATTGCATTTGAAGCAGGACTCAATGATTTCAAAATTAAGCAAAATAATGAATATTACTAATGCGTTGGCCGCTTTCGAAACATTTTCGAATCATTCTTTTCGAACCAGTGATTCAGAGCGTGTGTCAAACAGCCAAAGTCGCGTGATTTCACAGTTTTCGTAACTTTCACGAAACATTCAGAAATTTCAATGGTTCGCAGATGATTATTATTTTATTTTTTTAAAGTTTAATACATTTGTAGACATTTTTAATGACACATTTGTATGAGACGAAGAGTTTAGGGTAATAGTCTCTTATTGGCCGGATGACCAATATTACCAAGCTTTCCATAAAACATGCCCCTCAACAAATATTATACAGACACTTCGTATTTAATGGTATTAAGGGCGGGACACACCAAGCCGACGGTTCAGCATCGTTGGCTCTAGTCGGATGCCGTCTATTTTTTTTGGGGCCGATTTAGCATTGAATCGCCGTTTGGGACGGGACCGCCGTCGGTGAGAGAGAGAACTCTGATTGGCTGTTCAGCTGGGTGAACGAGTCAGGGCACGAATATAAGCAAAAGTGATAAGAGCGAGTAAAGAAGTCAAAGACGGTACAGACATAAACAGGCTGTGATCATTTTCCGCCGTCTCACCTGAGCATTCGAGTGCATGAATATTTAAATAATAACATGATTGATATTCAAAATGGTAAGCAAGCGCTGCTTCGTTTACGGTTTGTATATCTGCAGTCTCCCTTTTTGAAGGACAAAATAGACTATACCTGCTGATGTAATCAGATATTTATTTACGCAGAACGTACGTTCTAGTCGCCTTTAGTCCTTCTGGTGTGTTCAAGCGCAGCTTTTAGGCCGAGACGCAGCCGATAACACACTCAGCTTTCGTTGTCACTTGTTCTTTGACGTCGGCTTGGTGTGTCCGATAAAACACTTGCATTTTATTTGTGAAAGGTGTTTTTATTAGGGATGTCCCAAGCCGAACTTAAGGATCAGTATTGGGGCTGATTAAGTTTTTATTTTTTTATTTATTTTTTTTACTTTTTTTACTTTTTTTTTCTGAACCCCAATTCGAGCTTCCGTGTTTAGCAGATTTGATACGCTCTTTTGTAATGAATCACTTGAAAATACTGTTTATTTTGTATCTGCCGTCAGATCTGAGACTTCGTTGCCATAACGTGTTGCTATGTGTTGCCTCTTGCTTAGTTTGGACTTGACTGACAGACTGGCATTCATCATATTATGTATATTATTTGTCATATTGGAATTACTCCAGTCTGTAGAGATTGATGCCCCTTTTTTTTTTTTACAACTGTGCCCATGAGAAACTATGCACATCCCTTTATGCACTGGATTGATTTGAATAACTTTAATGTGCTTCAAGTGTGCACCAAGCAGGAAAATACAAGCATCGGATCGGTATCGGCACAGCAGATACTAAATATCCAATGACTCGGATCGGTTCAGGGGCACAAAAAACTTGATCGAGGCATTCCTAGTTTTTGTTGCATTTACATAGTTTTGACCAGCAAACAGAGAATCATTTTGCGAGGTTCAGTTCAGTTTCAGAAAAGCTTATTTTCTCCCATCACTAATAAACATAGCAATTATTTTTATTTGTTTTTATCGAGTTTAACTAGCATCTCTGATTTAAAGTTTAGCGGTGCACGATAAGCGATTAGAGATGATAAGCTCAATTATTGAATCAGTTCAAACTCTTGATTTTGTTTTGTGTCCTCACATGAAGTCTGTAAAGGCTATTCGGTTGTTAAGTCGTGACGTAACCACTCTCCGATAATACTCTTTCCGGGTCCAAAGTCCAGGTCCTCTCTACCTACCTACCGCTTTCGCTAGTGTTTTGGTTATTATTGAGTGTTTTTACAATGCCGCAGTGCTGTGTCCCGTGTCCCGAGCTAACTCACTTCAACCTCGTAAATCTTCTTTTTCATTGATGCCTGGACTCTACCCTTAATTATGCCACCTGAGTGATGAGCTACACTAACCACTCTGTTGGTGTTAAAGGAATTTAAACCCTTTTCGACCGCCAAGGGTGCCTCACTAAGAAGGACGTGATCGTAAATAAATGTACAGGTTCCACCATTGTTATTTCTGGACGAGAGGAGCGCTTGGACCGGGAAAAGGCTAAACGTCACGCGTGACGTCAGACTTAACAATCGGATTAAACATTGAGATACAGTATACAAGATGCATAAGATCGCTCAGATGTATTTTTGTTTATTTCTTGAAACTCTAAAGCTGCACTGCTCAAAACAAACACTCACATCTCACTGCAAATTATTTTACAAGTGTACTTATTTTGCTTGAACCTATGGGAGACATTAGGAAATTAATGAAGACTTTTATGATTCCAAACAAGATTACTAAAGAGTAAACAGCTCACATTCTGCTTGAAACTACATCTCCGTGCAGATTCAGATGCACTACGGACTCGTTCATTCGTGCGCTTGAGAACTTCTCGACTCCCAAATAAACTGTGTTTAGTATTCAGTACAGCTTCCTAAATACTCGTCCTAAATACACCTCTGTAGTTAATTTCAAGAGTGATCATCAGTTTATTCATTAGTTGTCTGGACTCTCAAAGTTCCTATCCATTCTCTGACTGACTGCATTAAACAAAACTAATTAGCTTTTCACATTGGACATGTTAAACTGAAATTAAACTACTATCTTGAGACGCATAAGTGAGGGTCTGGTCTCACACTGCAGATGACAGGCAATATAGTCAACAACGGTTCATCCAAAGACAGATATTGTCTTAAACTAGTACAAAGCTCATTTAACTTCACATGTTATAAAACATAGCATCTGTTTATACAATAATCTTCAGAAGAGCAATTTGCAGGTTCAAACCAGGTGTATTTCAACCCTATTTACTCTCCACATGTTCTTGTCCTTATTTTTAATCCGAACATACTTTTCTTTTTGTTTAACATCACAAGTAGGGTACAAAGGCGCACCAGGGTAAAAGGCACCTTTGATTTGATTTTCCTGTAAACCACTAGATGGCACATAAATGTGCCGTAGCACTTTCCAAAACATCCGCTTTTCAAGATGCACGTGGAAATTTGGCTGATTCTTGATGTGATCTCGGTTGATTCTGCGCTAATTTGATCTAATATTTAATGTTTTTAAAAATGCTGTAGATTGAGAATCGCTAAATTTATTTATTTATAGGAAGACAATGGTCTTCTTAATGATTTTCAGTTTTGTTCAGTATGATATTGTATGATATCTGGGGTAAAAGGCGTTAGTGTCGGTGGAAAAGTCACGATAATTAACATGATAATAAATAACTGGCTGACATGGTTAGATTCAGATGGTAAATATAATACATTAAGTTGGGTGTCAACCTTCATTATCATCACCATATTTATAATGAAACCATCATGTTTAAAAATATGACATTAATCATATCATTTTGTGTTACTACTGTAACAAATCTACATTAAATGATTATGGGATCTCCTTCAATGCTTTCAGAATCTTTACTTTTTAAAATAAATAAAAATTCTGTATTTTTAAAATGAACATTTTAATGACCGCATATTTATTGAACAAAAAATGTATTATTTTATTCATCAACATAAACAGAAAATAGTACAAACTTTGCTAAAGTGATTGTTTTGAACAAGTATTAAGAACATTATTGTATATAATATATTTATGTATAAATTATGTATATAATATTATTATTGTATATTATATATTTATGTGTGTATACACATATATCTGTATATATGATGCTCTGGTTTGACCCCGTGTGTGGTAAAAGGCCCACCTGGCCCAAATTATACATTTATAAGATTGTTAAACAAAATGTATTTTCACACAAAATCTGTTGCTCCATCAATGTTCAATACAAACATATTTTTGGGTAAAATTTTTCTAAAGGTTTGCCTTTAGCCCTGTTGTTCCCTACTTCTTACTTCTTAACTCCTCCCTCCAATCGTCAACTCCAAAACACCCACTTCTCATGGTACAATCAATTCCAAATAAATAAAACAGTCTATAGTCTAAATATACAGTCTATAAAACAAAGTTATTGTTTCACTCAGAGATTGGTGATGCAAAATAAAATACAGTAAACAATTACTGTACAATACATTACTATACTGTACAATAGACTACTATACATCATCTACACATCAGCTGAATTTACTATAAAGCAATGTTGCCATTAACAAAATGTTGTGATGGACAGGTAGATAGATAGACAGACAGCTTCTCCAGACATCAACATGTTGTATACATCATGTTAGTCACACGAGGATCCTGCAACAGGCTGTCTGACACTGGCTGTGTCTCAAGACCCAGTGAACTGCATCTTACACGCAAAGTCATAACTCTATATGATGGCCCAAAATATTGCTTACTTGGAAGCGTCTATGATGTTGACCAAAAATGTCTTATACACACATATGATGCAAACAGCTGCTGCTGACTTGGAAAACGTCTGTGATTATGCTCAAAAATGCTTCACACTTCTGATGTCCAACTCGTCAATGATGTTAATGCCTAATTAATGCTGCTGATTAGGAACATATCCATGATGAAGCCCAAACCCGTTGCTTGCTAGGAACTGCCTAAGATGATGACCATAACGCTTCATGCACACTGCTGTGTTTATTATCTCCAGATGCTGCACGCGCATCGGAGACGCTGAGACGCGTCCAGCGCGCGCTGCTGTAAACGCCTTTATTTACATACACAAACACACAAACACACTCACGTACCGTAAAACCGCGCTGCCGCTCCGGAGGAAGATCCAGGAGGATGGAGGAGAAGAACGCGTGTGTGAGAGATGAAATCAGCGGACACACACACACAGAGAGAGAAGAGCATCATCTGCTGCTCTCACTGCGCATGTCAGCGCCGCGCCGCACCGACCATCTACCGGCAGATCATCTTTCACGAGACCCACTCACTGACACTGGGGTCTGTGGAGAATAGGAAAAGCGGAAGTTTTTTTTTTTTTTTTTTACATTTTCATGACGTCTTCTAACTTTCTAACAACTGACCTGCAAAGAATTACATAATAGTCTAATGTAAATATAAAATGTTACTGAGGAAATCTAGCGTTTTTTATTGGGGGTCCATGGTTGAAAGTTTTATATTCTATTAAATACTACGTATGTTTATTTTATTTTATTTTATTACTTTATTTTATTATTATTTAAAAAAATAATACATAACTACATAATAGTCTAAAGTTAATATAAACTTTTACTGAGGAAATCTAGCTTTTATATTTGGGGTCCATGGGTGTGTTAATGGTTAAATCCTGATCTATATCTATTTTAATATTTTATCTATTTAAAATATAAAATAATTTTTACACTTATTTTAGAGCAACATTTACATTTATAATGGCATACCAATAAAAAGAGAGAGAATGAGAAAAATTAGGAATAAAAATTAAACATTCTGTAAATCCAAAATATTACATCAGAAGGTACATAAATAATTGATAATAAATTGATTATATAAATCGATTATAAGCTAAAAAAGTTAAGAAATAGCCTACAGCCACAATTTTTTTATATCTTAACCATTTATAATAGTTTGTAATATATATATATATATATATATATATATATATATATATATATATATATATATATATATATATATATATATATATATATATATATATATATATAACTGGTACAAAGATAAACTTTCTGATAGCATTTTCAACATTAAAGCGTTAAAAGTCACCTTTACACGCACATCTGTACACATCATCTCCATAAATATGAGGAATATGGTAATTCAAACCAGGTATATTTAGGAAGACAAAGTAAAAGAGGGTCGGATATGGTACAAAAAAAGAAAAAAATCTGGATTTCAGGTTCACCTGCAAATGTGCTAGGCGTACAGAAAAATATAGTGTCATCAAGCCAACAAAACAGGGTATTGTGAGATCTAACAATCTCAAGTTCTGAAACTAAAACTTTGTGGCAATGATATCCCTTCTGGAAGAGAACATTTGCACAGAAGCTGGTCCATATCGTCTGTAAATCAGCTTGGTCAAGAGTGAACTGCACAACACCAGTGCAATGCAATAAATACTACTTTTAATGAGTATCTGAAGCAGACGATATGAACACGACCATTTAGTTTGAAGTAAATCATCACAAACACACTCAGGTTCAGTGTGGAGAGTGGGAGTGAAATGAGCCTCTGCAGTTCAGACCTTTAACAAGGCAAATGTGTTCATATTTCATGAGAATGTGCTGATTGCTTATAACTGAAAACCTGCCAGAACTATCGAACAGCACAAACACGCACATCATCATTAATTAAAGAGCACAACACAAGCTGAATTCAGCTGGAAGAGCATTATTCACCGGGGACACCTTCCTCTGAGCTCTGATTTACAGCATTCCAGAGAAAAAGCACACTTTTCTTTGAAGTCGAAGAACCATTTAATATCCTGCTTTGCTGCAAATGAATCTAGTGCAAATCTGACAAACCAAATCACGCAGAAACATCAGAGCATCCTTTTTAGTGCATGAAAACTTGCCCTGATAATGTAATAGTGGTTATTAAGAGAAATAGTGTGAGGATGGCAAGGTTTTTGCAATTCAGGACTATTGTGGACTCAGATGAGATCTGCTCATATTTACATACTGCCATCTACTGTTCACTTAGTCTCATTACAACCGTAACATTTTTACACTTTAACAAATATTAAAACGGATTGTATTCACGTGTACAGCGTTCAGTTTACATGCTTAGAGTTAGCAACACACACTCAAAAAAGAAAGAAAAAAAAAAGCCTTTTTTCAAGATTTACACATTTAATTTAATAGTAAAATTCCATAAAATTGAATTGAATAATCCTTACATAATATTCATATTATGAATTAAGAATTTTAAAAACTATTAATCTTAATGGAACAAGGGAATGGACCATTTAGTTCATGTGATTCGTATTCAAACATTTAAAATTTGTATTCAAATTCAAGTTTAAGATTTACACAAAATGTTTTATAAAAAAAAATCATAATTCATAATATGAATAATATGTAAGGATTATTCAGGTCAATTTGATGGAATTTTACTGTTGATTGAATATTGAAAAAGGGCTTATTTTAATTTAATTTTTATACTTTTTTTGAGTGCAAATCTAGATTTAAGCCACTACATATAAATATAAATAATAATAATAATAATGTACAGAAACATGAATCCTCTGGTCTCCTCTATCTTACATAAAGACTTTTATAATAAGTTGTTTTCTGTGCAGAAAATGTGATGTCTTCATTCATCTGAATAATGAATAGACATAAATTCTGTCTAATTTGAACAGTTATTGTTAACACGCTGTCAGAGTTTTTGTTTTTGATAAATGAACACCCTCGTGTGCTCTCTGCGGGATCACAGCCTCATAAATAATGAAAATTAATGCAAATGCAAATAAAGCGCAGGATGAAGCAGAAATAATCTAATAGAAAACATGTTCCACTGAGAGATGGCGGCTGAATTAGCTGTTATAAACCCGATGCTGTCAGTAAGATGTATTGATATAATCATTTCAATCAGAGGAGGGTAAATGATACTTTGAGCAAAACGCATGAAATAATAGCTCATGTTCTGTCTAAAACTGAACTTAACTCAATTACCTGTCCGTCCCTATTACTTAATTTAAGAAAAGCAACAGAAGAATAGAGTAAACAAGTTGCAAAACATGCCTTTTACACCATGCATACATACACTAACATTTTATTTAAAACGAGAAATAAAATGTTAGGGATCAAACCAATTTGCATAAAGAGGTTATATATAAATGCAGCCATTTCGAATGACATTTTAAATATACATAACTCTGTGTATGGAACAATATAATATCAGTGCCGTATAATCATACAAGTGCAGCTGATTCTATATATAGCACTATGATCACAGGGTCATTGATTGCACACAATTGGCTTCTTCCGGGTTGCCATGGTGATGTGCGCAGATGTGCAGTTCTCCACTCCTCCTCTAGATGGCAGCAGCGTCTTGAGCTGAATGTGGATCATGTACATCTGGAGACAGGATAGGGGTTGGATAATGAAACTGAGACAACCGCCAATCCAGACAGCAATATAGTGTCGGCCCAGATCCGGGCCACATCTGGGCACATGTGGATTCAATGAGTACCGGATGTTTGCCGGATCTGTGCCGACACTATGTGGCTGTTTGGATGCAAGAGGAAGCTGTCGGAAAGGGATGTCCAGTACTAACCCGGATTACATCCCAAAAACATAAAACCACAGCTGCCCGACTCATTAAATGAACACCTCGACTCTCGTGTTTCCACCAGAACTGTTCATCCGGAGCTCATGATCGAGTTGCTGATCCAATGCCTAATGTCAGTTTCACTGGTGCCAACAGTGCGAACCTTGGGCTGTGGACAAACATGTGTTGTTCTCTGATGAGTCCACCTTCACTGTCTTTCCCACATCCGTGTTACGGTGTGGAGAATCCTGCATTATCTTGGCATTCCCGACTGTGCTTGATAAATGAACTGGCAAGAACTAGCGTTCTCCTCCACCAGTATCGCTGGACAGTGTTCTGGAAGAGGAACGGCTCAGAATCCCTCTGGACGCGGTGAAGGACTTGTATCTGTCATTCCCAAGATGAATTGATGCTCTATTGGCCACAAAAGGAGTCTGTATATATTATTAAATGAATGTGATTTAAAACCAGGTGTTTCAGTTTCATTGGCCTATATGTGAAATACCAAACAGAAAATCTCTCAGAGTATATTCTTATTCATTATATATATATATAGTACCAGTTAAAAGTTTGGAAACATTACTATTTTTAATGTTTTTGAAAGAAGTCTCTTATGCTCATCAAGCCTGCAGTAAAAAAAAAAAAAAAAAAAAACAGTAATATTATTAAATATTATTACAATTTAAAATAATGGTTCTCTTTTTTAATATATTTTAAAATGTAATTTATTTTTGTGATGCAAAGCTGAATTTTCATCAGCAAGTACTCCAGTCTTTGGTGTCTTATGATCCTTCAGAAATCATTCTAATATGATGATTTGATACTCAGTTATTATCAATGATGGAAACAGTTGTGCTGTTTAATATATTTTTTTTGGAATACTTTTTTCAGGATTCATTGATGAGTAAAACGTTAACAGCATTTATGCATTAAAACAGCATTTATTCAAAATCAAAAACATTTCTAACAATATAAATCGTTACCATCACCTTTTATCAATTTAACGCATCCTTGTTGAATTAAAGTACTAATTTCTTTACAAAAAAAAAAAAATTATTGTTCCCAAACTTTTGAACGGTAGTGTATATTGTTACAAAAGATTTCTATTCTAAATAAATACAGTTCTTTTTAACTTTTTATTCATCAAATAATCCTGAAAAAAAGTATCTCAGGTTATAAAAAAAATATTAAGCAGCACAACTGTTTCCAACATTGATCATAAATCATCATATTAGAATGATTTCTGAAGGATCATAAGACACCAAAGACTGGAGTACTTGCTGATGAAAATTCAGCTTTGCATCACAAAAATAAATTACATTTTAAAGTATATTAAAAAAGAGAACCATTCTTTTAAATTGTAATAATATTTCATAATATTACTGTTTTTTTTGTTTTGTTTTTTTTTAACTGCAGGCTTGATGAGCATAAGAGACTTCTTTCAAAAACATTAAAAATAGTAATGTTTCCAAACTTTTGACTGGTACTATATATATATATATATATATATATATATATATATATATATATATATATATATATATATATATATATATATATATATATAAATGCATTTACTGAAAATACTATAATATACAATAATATGCAATATATGTAAAACTTTTGGGTAAAAAAATTAAATAAATACTTGTGCATTTTCTTAGTTTGATGCAATGATATATAAAATAAACATTAAATAGATTCTGATTTTGCCCTTTTTTTTAACTGGACCATAACTCAAAACATGTTAAACTCACTCAAATGTATAAAGACCCCAGAACTACAAAGTGTCCTCAAGTGTCTGAGATCTGAGCTTTTCTCTTCACTGTTTCACATTGAGAATTTTGTCAGATCAAATATGAACAAATTTTCCTTCTTATTCATTGTTTCACTTTCATGCACTTGATGAGTGTTTCACTTGGTATTTCACATATAGGCCTATAGTTCCTGACAGCTGCCGTCCCAGCTAATAAAGAACGTTTTGCTAACGTTGCCATTAAGTTATGAAAATTGTATTTCTTAATGGTCTTAATGTTTTTTTCTTGGTTATTTAAGCGTTAAGGGAACATTCCATTTGATCATTCTTCAAACGGGCTAGGCTATGAATATTTGAATGTTCTCTAAACATTCTTAAATGAGTAGTAGCCAAACTTTTCAAAACATTAGACAAACGTACAACAACAACAACAACAAAAAAAAAAAAAAAAAAAAAAAAAAAAAAAGTTCCATGAACAATGTGGCTTAAAGGTACAATATGTAAGAATTTTGCATTAAAATATCCCAAAATCTCAAGGCCAGTGTTATATATTTTGTTAAGTTGATTACTTACAATATCCCAAATGTTTCCAACTATTTTTAAATCGTGAGAAAATTGCGATTTTAACCAAGGAAACGGGGCGTTAGAGCAGGGGGGAGCTGGGAGTCGCCAGTCAATTGCTTCATATCCGCGTCACCCTCGGTTTCCGCTCGTACTGCGTGGAGTCCTGGACAAATGCGGAAGTTGTAGTTGTAGCGTCTATCAAGCTACAAACTTTAGCTTGTTTCTTGCAGTCGTTATGGGACACAATTATTCTTTACCGATTGCAGCTGGTTCTGTCGACAAAGCATGCTTAATTTTATATTTTCCAAATGTAGCATTCGGTAATAGTTATGTTTATGTAAGGAAAGTATTATTGCTTTAGATTTAGTTTATTGACATTGTTTATCACATCTGGTGTTTATGGCCATGTAAATAAACATAGCATGTGTTATACATAAAGATTAATCAGTATTTTGGCAAATGATGTGGGCATGTTCGAATGTACTTTTACAGCAATTGTTTAGAACACGTAAAACTGCGCAGCGTTATCACAACAATGAATTCAACAAATACAGTAACATCTATGATAACCAATTTAGTATTAAACCTTACTTTTCTTGCGGTTAATTCATTTTAATGAAATAAAAGTGTGATGAGGTTTAAGAGTCAGGAAGGAAGAAGACAGGGGTCGGCGTGACTGGGACTCGTACTTTATTAAAATAAAGCAAAACAAACAAAAGTCGCGCACAACGCGCATTCACCGTGGCAACCGCGACGGCACAAAACAGTTCAAAAATGAGAGCTCGGATCCACCGGTTTTCTTCCTCTGCGTCCAATTTTCTCTCCAGTCTCTCTCTCGTTCCAGCGCGGCTCATAAGCGGTCTCTCCACGCCGATCACTGCAATAAGACACAGGTGTTCGTCATTTGCACTTGACCTACTTGCGTCCCGCTCGTCTCTTCTCTCTCCCGTTACAGACCGCGCTGAACCACGCCCCCCTCGCCACAAAAAGCATGTCATTAAACGCCACATTTATAAAAATAGAACTTAGCCTCATCCATGAACATGATTTTTCGATTCCCGTCTGACTGATTTACATCCACGGTCGAGTTTAAAACGACAGTTCCCATCATTCCACGCTCCTTCACATCGTCATCAAGCTACGCCGTTGTTATTGTTTGGAATGTAGCGCCCTCTAGCGGCAAAAATTCTTGCATATTGTACCTTTAATAATGTTTTTGTGCTAACGAACATGATTAAATACCAGAGACATTTAAACGAACATTCTATTAACATTCTATTAGCAACGTTCTGGCAAGGTTCTATCATAGTTATGAACAAACGTTCTTCTAACGTTTGTATTGGGCACACAAATATTGGGTATAATAGTCCATAAAAAGCCATAATATTAGACTGAACTATATTTTAACAAAACTTTTTAGATCAGAATTAAATACAATAATACATTTAGGATGAATTTTTTATTTTTTATCTGTGACCTTGGAATGAGTTTCTGGCAATGCATTACATGACTGTCTTCTCAAGGCATGATGAATGAAATGCTAGCAACAGAAGGTGTTTTTGAAGGCACTTCAGAACAGGGTCACAGCTAATGCTGTCTAGCTACAGCTCACTAGTTTGGAACTGTTGTGATGTCTCAAAGTACTGAAATAAATGCAGTCACAGTGAGCTCTGCTGCTTCACACACGCGCAGCACTAACTCTAACCGATGAATGAAACATGACAATAACCGCCTGTCACACAACCGCAAACACGACACGACAGGAGAGCATAAATCATCCACGGATATCAATCAATGTTTCTGACAGGTGTGACAAACTGCAGCCTATTTACAGTCAACCAAAAACGTGTTTGGACACATAAAACGTGAAGTTATGATCGTGCATGATGCTCCTCCAGCCACTAGAGAGCGCTGTTGAGCCTTGATTCAGGGGAGACCGGGGAGGAAAGTTACACCTTATGTTTGAGCATTGCTAACTCAGTGATTGTTTCTGCTAGATCTCTCAAAATGTAATACATGGTTGACACATTTGTCAACTTGGACGTGCACTACTACACAACCACAGATTATGTGAGTTAATGTCAAACAAACTCCACTAGCCTATGGGGTGAGTTGTAACACTAGCTGGGGATAGATGTAGCATACACTGACTGTACAAAAAAATTTATATGATCAATAAGTTGTGACAACATATGCTTTAACTCATCATTTTCATCACTTTCTATATGTGTGACTGACAATATCTTGCAATTGACCGTGCTTGAGTCTCACACAGACTTCAACATTCAGCATGCAAAACACAACAAGGGGAGCTCTACTAAGTCAAGAGTGAATCTAAAGTAAACCAGGATGATTCAGTGATTGTTTCCCTCCTTAACCCTCGGTTTGATCCCAGCAATTTAAACCCCCAGAATGGGATTTTTTTCTCTCCAAAGGTTTAAGTCTGTTTCTTTGTTGACTACTTAAATAAAACACCACCAACCCCCCCAACCCCACCCCCACCCCCGCCCCTTATACATCCAGAATACCTATTGCACGACTATGGACAAATTAGCAAATCACTATTCAAAATCACTGATTGACATAAAATTAAAAAAATTATATATATGTTTGGTGTTTTAATAGCTTTACATTATAATATTATACAATTTCTTTTATAAAGGATAAGTTTGGGGTCAATTTGACACTCCCATTGGATGCCTCACTGTTGGCACGACGCAGGACTCATGGTAGCGTTCACCTTTTCTTCTCTGGACAATCGATTTTCCAGATGTTCCAAACAGTCAGAAGCTTCATCAGATACAGTAACTTTGCACCAGTCTTCTCCTGTCCAATCCTTGCACTCCCTGCAGAATTTCAGTCAATCTTTGAGGATTTTATTGGAGAGAAGTGGCTTCTTTCCTGCCCTTCTTGACATCAGGCCATTGTCCAGAAGTCTTGGCCTCGCTGTGTGTGCAGATGCTCTCTCTCTCTCACACCCTCCTCCTGCCAATATTGAGCAGTTCTGCACCGGTGGTGACACGATTTCCTTGCTGATCCCTCAGGAGGAGAAGGTCCTGGCACTTGCTGGACACTCTGGGACGTCCTAAAGCCTTCTTCACTGCAGCTGAACCTCTATTCCTGAAGCTCTTGATGATCAGCTATTTCCTTACATGTGAGGCCATTTTGATGCAAAGATGATGGCTGCACATCTTTCTTTGGAGGAAACCATCACTGTAAAAAAAAATCTGTTAAATTTACGGTAAAATACCGGCAGCGGTGGTTGCCAGAACTTTACTGTCAAAAATACGGTAGCAACATTTTAGATTTGACAGACTTCACTTAAATTTACAGTAATAAGCCATATTTAATTATATGATATAATGTTAATTTATTGACCTATTGATGTATTTATGACTGTTTTGTACCATAGTAACACACTGACAACCACCAATCACATTGGAGATGAAAGTCACATGATGAATTAAAGATCATCACAAGCAGCTCCTTTACAAGAAAGTTAATAATAATATATAGAAGCTGCACAGTGTCATTCATACAAACACTAAACACCATCATGGTAACACACCTGAAATTTTAGAAATGCAATAAGCATTAATTTAACAACATTAAATGTAACATAAAACCCTAATGTACATAACTGATTAGAAAAAACTATGAAGAAACATAGTTATTTCAACAAAAATACATCAAATGTGAAGTGTCACGCAGGGAATTGTGGGAATGTCAATTTACACTTTTTCACTGTAAATTATACAATGACTTGTTCTTTTTCACTTCCGAAAACTGTAAATTTAACAGTATTTTACAGTAAAATTACATTAAATTTACCGTTAGATCTATCACAGTTGTTTACCGTATAAAGTAAGGAAACTTTCTCTTAACCATTTAACAGTTTTTCACTGTAGCATTTTTACAGTGTTTGACCGTTAAAATCACGATCATTTTTTACAGTTGCTAACAGAAGAACACAATGATTGGAAGCACTTCTTCCTTCCTTTTATTGCAATCATGTGCTGATGATATGATTAGTAAAATTATGTTGATTGGTCATTTGGTGCCAAGGACAAAAAAAGTGAAATTTGGGGTTTTGTGATCAAGTTTTTTTTTGCAAATATGTATAATGCCTCTGATCACTCTGCACAATAATCTAGAAAAATGTGAATCAACTCAACATCATAACAACTGAAGCAGCAAAATGTTCAAATTTGTCAAAATTTTGGACACTGTCATTCAAGTGGGACCATAATAACGTTTCATTTTTGGAAGGTATCTGCTTGACAACATGAGGGTCAACACTAGGAGTCTCATGCTCTTCTGAGGAGGATACCTCATAATCTGGGTCCTCCTCGACATTATCGACTATCTCAGACACATTCTCCTCTGTCACTGTCACTTTCAAAGAACTATGCCAAAATCTAATTGACAGAAAACCTTTGCTTGGAGGTCATTTTCAATTGAGAGAGAGCATAAAGAGAGAGCTCACAGAGTTTATAAGGCTTCTGTGGAAGCTTTCATATATTTGCTCCTCCCCTATATTATGTTTTCCCCTCCCCCCACGGCACAAAATATCAAAGTTATTGCAAGAATTATGTTTTCCCTTCCTTGGAAATATAGAAATGGCACTGGAAGTATCTAATTTCTTGTGAGAATTATGATACCCCCCTCCACTATATCGTGTGAACTATCAGTGGTTCTCGCAATACTTCAGGTATAGGCCTATATGGTAATGTTAGGGCCCTAAAGCAGAGGGAAGTTTTTTTAACGATCATAAAATCTCAAGTTATAATGATCTCAATATCAACCAAAGCAAATGTTTGATTTGTGTCAAATCATCAATGTGTGTAAAAAAAAAAAAAAATATATATATATATATATATATATATATATATATATATTTCTTATATGTTTTACACAGCAAAATGAGCCTGGGGTCAAACTGACCCCAAAGAACACCGATGCTACAAAATGTATACAGAAAATTGAAAACATATCATTATGTTTATTTTATGTTTACCCAGTTGTGCCCATTAAATTAGGAAAAGTCTTTAAATATGAAGCAAAATTCTTTTTTTTTTTTTTTTTTTTTTATGTATTTAGAGACGTTAAACACTGAATGGGGTCAAATCGACCCCAAAGGTAATAGAGGGGTTAATACTAATAATGAGGATACTTATCATGGTTCTGTTCTGGCAGATTTTATTGATTGGTGCAATTTTTTCCTTTTTTAACATCAGTATATTTAAAACTAAAGAGATGATTATAGATTTGAGGAAGAATCCTACAGTCCTCTGTCCTGTGGTTATTAATGATCATGCTGTTGAGGTTGTACATCTTACAGGTTGTTTCATACTGTACCTTGTTACTGTAATAAATGAAAAGTAGATTTTTGAGGCTCATGTGGATGCTGTGTGCAAGAAAGCCCACCAGCGTATGTATTTTTTACGAAAGCTTTGTGGTTTTAATGTGGACAGTACTTTTATGAAAATGTTTTATTCATGTTTTATTAAATCTGTCATAAATTTTGTATTCGTGTGCTGGTATCAGTCACTTAAAGGGGACATATCATGCTAAATGCACTTTTTTAGCCCTTAAATGCATTTTGTTGTATATTTGGAGTGTTTAGAAGTACAGAAAAGATGAAATTATTCTCTTCAGGTGCTTCGTTGATATCTTTATATTCTGTTTTGGTCATATTTTTCAACCGGTTCAGATTTTTCTGTTATCTATGACGTTTTTTTAACTATCACGTCACAGTATTTGCAGCGGAACTGCCAAATAAGGACATTGACTTCCGGCCCAACACTTCCAGCAATCCGCCATTATTATTTCTCGCTGCAATTTTGTAGTCCAAGCTAAAGGATGCAGAAGTTACGAGAGGGTAAGTTAAAATGTTCGGTTGTTGGATGTAGTAACCCACACGCTTCATTACACCGTCTAATTTAGATGAACTGCCGCGCTTGTGACAGGGCGCATGTTTAACTGAAAGAACGAGCAGAGAGAGAGACCCGGTCGCGCGCGCGCTCACTCTCTCTCTTCAGAGCCAGGCGAAAGTGTAAACAAGACGTCACCGTCTCCAAACTAGACGCTGTCTTGCTCTCTCTCCCTCGGACATATTAATCAAAATAAATCGACACGGTGGTAAAAGGTCGGAAGACCAAAGTTTCATGTGTAAATACAGTAACACACCATTGCGATACATCCATATGAAGACGTTGTTCTGCAGGTTCGTCGTCTTCATTTTCATCTCGCTCCGGCTCTGGCTCGAACATGTAAGGCTGGCTGGACAAGTCTTCCGTTGTTGACATTTTGTTAATAACGTGTGTATAAAAGTTTCTGTGCGCTAGATAATCCTATCCCTGCTACCAGACTACAAAAATGGCCGAACGGGGTGGAGTTGAACCGAGTGTCACCGCTACAACCTGGAGAGGGGGCGGGGTATGAAGTGTCTCAATATTATTTAAAGAGACCGCACCAAAACGAGTTGCTTTCAGAAGCACATTAGAAAAGGGGTAGAAAAGGGGCCTGTGGAGCTATAATAATGAGGAATTCAGACCCAAGCATTGCAGTTCCGCTTTATATAGACTACAAATGTATGATTTATATGTAAAAAGGAACAATTTAAAAGCATGATATGTCTCCTTTAATCTAAAAAATAGAGATAGATAACAACACTGACAAAAACGATTTTGTGGTGAAGTAAATACTACAGAAAATAACCATGTCATTTCTACATGAAAAAGTTAGTTCAGGCAAGAATGAAAAAAACAACTAAGTAAATTCTATATTAGTACTCAATTCAAGCGTGTAGAAATGAAAGCATAAATATCAACTTTATCAAATTAAGTAAAATTACTCAACTTTTCTGATACTGGTGTTCCCATCATGCACTGGGCCTTGAATAATGAATGAGGTTGATTTTTCACTGTTTTCCAGCTGTATTTACACTGTTTCATCATTGCTTTTGTTGTTATGATTAATAACTTGCCATTTTGTGACATTTGGAGTTAATTTTCAAAATGACACATGCAAACACAAAAACGATCCAACAAATGTCACCGTCATCATTGTGTATTGTCTACCGAGTATTGAGGTCTCTGCGTTCACATGATATGTGTTTTTGATATGTAGTCTCACAATATCTATTGTATTAATTACTTGGATGTTTCTAAATAAAGCATATACTTTAAAAATGTGGTTTAATTCAATGCTATATTGTTTGAGTGAAATGTTTTGCAAAGGAAACTTCAACCAAATAGATATTACTCAACCTTTTACTAGCCAAGTTAAAATGACTTATTTTATTTGATACTTTCACTTAACTTAGTTAAGTAGAGTTTACTTGATTGCATATGTGAAATTTACTTAAAAACATATGTGTGCCAAAGAAAAATTAAGTAAATTTTACTTATTGTTTTTTCAGTGACGGTATTGTTAAAGTGTGTGGTAAGATTGTTGGCACCACTTTGAATGATTTGAATAATTTGTATAAAGTCAGGACTCTGAGGAAGGCAGAGTTAATTATGAAAGATTCCATTTTATAAACCCATGTTGACTCAATATTTAATCCCCAATTTCTTGTTGTCTTGAGTTGTTTTCCACCTGTCAGATTTAACCCAGCGCTTATAAACCACTAGATATCTTCCTCAACTCGCTGTGTTTCGTCTGGTCTCTGCTCCTGTAATCTGCCCTGGCTGATAAAGCTAAGGTTAGTTACAGTACCACAGCTCTTATCACTGAAGTCCAGGTTCACTCCCTCGAGTAGGTAGTGTTAGTTCTCAATGTTAGAGTAGGCTATTAGAACAGAAATCCTCCTCCAGAATGGTTTGGGAATCTCTAGTGGATTTCAGCCAGAGCCAGGCGAGAACAAGGCGAGAGTTCATCTAGGATTTCATGTTAAGATCGAAAGTCTTTGGAACCGATGTATTCTTGTGTGGGCTCTGCCAACTCTCACGCATTCAGCGCGAGACTCACGCAATTGACACTTTTCACACGTGCACACATCCAATTTCTCACGCACAGAAAAATCGCAAAGCAAAGAGGACACTGACACCGGCACTGACAAGACAGAAATTTGGTTACTTTTGATATGAAACAAATTCTCATCTCTCAGATTCTGTCAATTTCATTTCGAAATTCAAACAATAAATACCGTTTTGGCGCTTGCAAATGTGACGACAGATCGTTGTAGCGCCTCAGTTCAAGCGGCACGAGAACCGATCATCTAGTAAATAAACACGAATGAACAATGGGTATGTTGAAAGAGACAGTACAACTTAGCGAAATGTATATGCCTCATACATAATTTCGATCATTCAGTGTTTTTCAACCGTGGAAAGAGGTCAATAATACAGCTGGAGAACATCAGGAAAGTAATTTAATGACCATAGCATGTTAGCTGGCTAGAAACATTAGCTATAGAAAGGAGTGGCTATTTTGTGCACTATATTACACATTTATTGTTTTTTTACTTGTATCCATAAAATATTATAAGGTTTTTATAATAAAAACCACATTATATTTTTGAGTTATTTTTAACCTTTAATAATAATAGGCCTACAGCTGATCGTGCTCTTTTTTTTTTTTTCTTGAGAAAAATTTACATGTATCTACTATAGGCCTACCTAATATGTATCCAAATGAATCGATATTGAATCAAGATCGGAATCAAATCACAAGAATTGAATTGAAATCGTGAAATTTGTGTCAAGCAATAATAAAAACATTAACTTACCAGTCACTGTACCATGTACATAGACTGTAAAAAATAGGTTTTAACATTTAAACATCACTAAACCAAGTAAAATTGTTTAGTTACTAAATGTTTTGACAATCACAATACATTTATCGTGATGTAAAAAAAAAAAAAAAGACTTTGCACTATACAAAAGTGCATGTGTATCCCACAATGCAATGCAACCAACTATTTCTACACTGCAAAAAAAATAAAAAAATCTTCCTCAGTATTGTTGTCTTGTTTTCCGCTTCTTAAGTAAAAATATATATATATATTTCACCCAAAAATGAAAAATGAACGACATGAGGGTGAGTAACTAATGACAGAGATAAAATATCTTGTATAGTGTACAAAAATGATATAGTTGATATAGGCCATATGGTGTGATCACTGAACCAGAATTAATATCCATTGCAATATTTTGCAACAGGTTTATACTACAAAATAAATTTTTACACAAAATGTTTTGTTAAAAATACATGAAATTGAAATCCTCAACAATGGTGTAATCGTATAAGCAGTATTTAGGCTGATAGTGTGCAGTAAGCAAGTATACTACTGTTTAAATGTTAACAATGAGACACACCTAGACAGATTCCAAATCAGCAAAAGCACTTGATATAAATGCAAGATCCTCGAAAAACATTAGGCATCTGGAAGTAGGTTGACTCATTAGCAGAAACAGGTGTGGTGGTAACTATAGCAACTCAGAACTGAGGTGAGGCTTCTGCAATAGCAAAACTGAGATGCCTAAAAAATCTGCATATTAGAATGATTTCTGAAGGATCATGTGACACTGAAGACTGGAGTCATGATGATCACACTTTGACCACAGGAATAAATTATATTTTAAAGTATATTAAAATAGAAAACCATTGTTTTAAATGGTAAGAATATTTCACAATATTACAGTTTTTTCGGAATGTTTGATCAAATAAATGCAAATGGTGAAAATACAGCTTTGCAACACAGAAATAAATTATATTTGAAAGTATATTAAAATAGAAAACCATTATTTTAAATTGTAAGAATATTTTACAATATTACCGTTTTTTTCTGAATTTTTAATCAAATAAATGCAGGCTTGATAAGCATAAGAGACTTCTTTCAAAAACATTTAAAAAAGTAATGTTTCATTAAATTTAGCTTTGAATCACAGAAATAAATTATATTTTAAAGTATACTAACATAGAAAACAATTATTTTAAAAAGTAAGAATATTTTACAATATTACAGTTTTTTTCTGAATTTTTGATCAAATAAATGCAGGCTTGATGAGCATAAGAGACTTCTTTCAAAACATTAAAAATAGTAATGTATATATATGAAGAGTTCAGATGCAAAATCCTCTAAGTGCCATCTGAAATTTTCTTCTAGAATGATTATTTTTTATCAAGCTTATATATTTAAAATCAGTCATTTCAATTAAATGGCAATGAAAATTACCTATTAATTTTCATTTAAGTGAAATTACTGAGCTTAAATATACGAGCTTGATAAAAATAATCATTCTAGAAGAAAATTTCAGATGGCACTTAGAGGCTTTTGCATCTGAACTCTTTATATATATATATATATATATACATATATACTTGTTCATATATATTGATTGTTTAGTATGGGACATGGAACAGGACAGCGAGTCTGACTGTGACGGCTTGAATCTTCCTGAATCTTTGATCACATCTGCTCCTCAGAGTCACTGGTGTCAGTATCATCAAAGGACGAGGAAAAACACGTTTAATCAATTTCCTCTCACTCTCTCTCCTGTTCTGCAAATACAAAATACAAAAAAACCTGGACTTGAAGCTCCGACTCTAAAGGTCTCAGGCAGTCGAGTCCCTCGGGTCGCAGAGTTCACGTCTAACAGAGTAATTACCTCCGACGCTTCAGAAAACATACAGCACAACGCTCGGGGAAAAGCACAATCATTGTACAGCTTCACCTTGGAATGTCAGCGGTGGAAACCAGGCCCGGCTCAGCTCTCATTAACCAGCGTTTGGGATCAGATACAGCAGATCCTTTTCTCTTCGGGATCTCGGAGTAATTACCTCTGGAGTTTGCCTGTTATACTGAGAGGATTTTACTAGAAATAGAGACAAAAGTTTTGTTTGCAGTGCAAGGTTGTTACGCAATCTCTAAAAAAAAAGCTGAATCTAATAAAGAGATGTGACATTTCATGCTGGATGAAGTACAAAACATGAGGTGCCAAAGAGTCTAATGCTACAAAACTCAAAATAACTTCAAGATCTATGGAGACGAGGTGGAAAAGCTTGTGCACACTGTTAGACCTTTCTGTAATTTCTACAGTTATTTACTTTTAATCACCCAGTATTATACTGCTGTTTCTCTTTACAGTAAATAACTGTGATTCCCATTGCATCATGGGAATTTTATGTGACGTCAAACACCACATACAGAGACTTACTGTATTTTTAAAATTTGCTTCCATCGTGCTTTTTATTTCCTAATGTTTGCCTTACACCGCGTGTCTACAACGCTATATAACAGCCAGAGGTGGTCTATATCGGACACATTGAAGCAACCGGACCATTAATGCAAAATGCAAACCTGTGTGTGAGAGTGAGTGAGTGAGTGAGTGAGTGTGAGAGAGAGAGAGAGAGAGAGAGAGAGAGAGAGAGAGAGAGAGAGAGAGACTTTTTAAACATGTAACAAGAGAAAAACTGTTTCCAAATCTATAGAAAAGCGTCACCAGACATCATATACGTGCTCTCATGATGAAATCTGTTCCTAAACTTATGCGACCTGATAAAATACCTTTCATATTCTATTCTATTCTATTCATATTATTGCATGTTATGCTTATTAAGAATATTACACTATTAGCCAAATGACATGCATTGAAAATAGTGTAGGTTTTACTTAAGCAAAATTGCAAGTAAATTTAACCAATAATTAGCAACACATTTAATTAAACATGACATTTTTTTTTCAAGACTTAAAGTATTTTCCTGTATAACACATCATCTTTGTTTTATTTAGTACTTCACAAAATCCTTTTTAAAAATTTTTTTTTATGGTGTGTTATTGTCAAACTCTATTGGTATCAATTATGAATCAAGTGTCTCATCTGATTCATGTGAGAAATGCTGTTTTTGTGGTGGAGGAAGATCGTTTCAAATCAGTCACTTTTCAGGTTTCTTCTTGATGTTGCCTTAGAAGGCAACGGCCTATATAGGGAGTAGACAGCAAGGGAACTCACTAGGGGAATCACAGAACTCAAACTAATTACTTCAATATCAGACAGAGAGACAGACAGAGGACAAATGTTGGATTTTGAGTGGCTGTGCTGTAAAGCATCTCCATGATCAATACTCTCTTTCTCTATGCCTGTGTGTGTGTGTGTGTGTGTGTGTTCAATCATCATATGGCTCTCTAACGCTCCAGCAGGGAGAAGTACGGCATCTCGATATCAGTTAAACTAAGCACAGTCTCAACACTGTGATGAACTCGTGCTCCAAAGACACCAAGACACTCTGAAAATACATATATAATCTTATAATATATATATATATATATATATATATATATATATATATATATAATTGTCCTAATTATCAATGTCTCAGAACAGAATGACTGTAGTAAAGAAGCATCCATATATACAGTAGTGGCCAGAAAGTCATGTTAGGACTAGGAACATTTAAAAAATGTAACCTTTACTTAAATATTAAAAATGTTGTAAGCATATTGCATAGTTGTGCTTGTAGTCAATTGTTTTATTTGTGAAAACACACTGAAACTTGCCAAATTGTGCCGACACAATTTTTTTATTTATGAACATGCAAAAACTAGAGAGAACCAATGAAATATTAACAACTGATTATGTTATACTTTTTTTTGCCTGGTAATATAAAATCTGTAGCTGTATTTTTCCGTAGTTTTTTTTCCGCCAAATATTTTTTTCAGATAAACAAAATAAGTTTAGTGTTTTGTTTTTCCTTCAAATTTAAAATATTTAAAATATAAATATTTAAAATATAAAATATTTCCCCCATATTTCGATGGTTTAATCAAACTTGTGGGGTCATAGAAAACAAATATAACTTTTGAACATCATTTTGGGCCTTTATTGTATATATTAAAGAACAAATGCTGTACCAGAATATTCCTTTAAATAGCACTTTATTTTGATGGTCGCTTTGCAAATGCGTCAACTCACTTTTTTCTTGGCGCACAGACTTTACTGACTTTACTGACTTGTTTCTTGGCATAACGTACAGTACAGAATTATTGACTGTAAATCATGAATTTCGAGGCACAGGTGACATGTTTCCTGAGAATGGGATATTGAAAGTCTTCTCCGAGGACAGAGTATCAGATGTCAGACGAGTGGCAGGGATGTTATAACCTTCATCTCTCCTGTGAGAGGTCAGTTTGTCCACGATTCAGGAATAAATCCGGCTAGCTTACGGCTGAACCCCGGCCGAACCCCCAGTTCACACGCATTCACTGATTTACTTCCATAACAACAACCATGCAGAAATACAGCACTGATTTCATCTCACCATGGCGTGTGTTTACACCTCACCTGTGACCCACGACCTACGACCTGTGCAACTAAACAACCCGCTGAAATAGCATATCATGTGGTGAAAACAGTCATTAGACAGGTTCACCTCTTCAAGAGCCTCCATCAGACTGCATCTCTTTTCTCTTTCTCTTCTTTATGTTTTCCTGTAAAATCAACACGATTCACTTCACTTTAACACATTCTCTTGACTATAAGTAATGTTGCACCAACAAACACAGTAATAGAATGGGAGGGTTCGGGTTAGTTACTTATAGTCAGCGGAACGTCTGTTGGAGGAAGAGTTAGAAGAGTTAGCAGATATTAAGCAGAGAGTCTACAGTAATACTCTAAAGAGAGTTAGTTGACATGCAATCAACAGAATGTTCAAAAGATTCCACCAAAATAAAGTGTTACCAAAAACACTGGTAGAAAAGAGCATAATTAGAGGGTAACTCTCGCCAAAATGCAACCTAGGGTCTTTTTGTGAATCTACCCGAGGCAAACTTTCGTCTAAAAGCATAATTAGGATGGAAACGCCACTTTTAAGTTTGACCGTATTTTAGTTTTCGGTCAAATTGCCTTGTGAATGGGAGTGAATGGGAGTGAATGGGGCACGACTATGATAGCATCAAAAATGGCTATTTTTAAAACACTAAGAAGACTCGACACAACATGAAACTTTGCTCTCAGTATCACCAGAGGCTCTACACATGAACTCCAGCATTGAGAACATTGTTTGTGTGCACAGAGTTTACTAAAAAGAACGATTTTGAACAACTCACTGTCTCTGTGTCCGCCGGCATTTTGACAGTCAAAAATAGTCGATCTCCGAATGCAACGTAACCGGGAGGAGAGTTAAAATGGAAAGCTCCTAAAGCGTGTTTCCGTATAAATTCACCGACAATTTTTTCAAGTTATCATGCTTTTCATTGAAATTACAAGTTCATGACATTTACTCATATGGAGTCAGTTCATTACGTTGCATTCGGAGATCGACTACTTTTGACTGACAAAAATTCCAGTCACCGGAAACACGAACTGATAAAGTGAATCGTATCGTACAAAATCTTTCTCTTTAGTAAACTCTGTGCACACACACAATGTTCTCAATGCTGGAGTTCATGTGTAGAGCCTCTGGTGATACTGAGAGCAACGTTTCATGTTGTGTCGAGTCTTCTTAGTGTTTTAAAAATAGCCATTTTTTATGCTATCATAGTCCTGCCCCATTCACTCCCATTCAAAAGGCAATTTGACCGAAAACGAAAATACGGTCAAACTTAAAAGTGCCGTTTCCATCCTAATTATGCTTTTAGATGAAAGTTTGACTCGGGTAGATTCACAAAAATCCAGTTATCCCTTAATAGAGTTTTTGTAGGATATGCTCTCTGTTTCATCTAGATCTGGTTTTGTTGGTTTCATTTTTGTGTGTGTGTGTGAATTACAACATAATTATGTCACTCTATTGACAGTATCGTCATATTTTGCAATATATGTTTGGTGAACAATAAAACCTCAACACTTTATTCAAAAGTATTTAAAATTGTGTTTTTAGGACTTCCTAAAAACTGATAAATGTCAGACTGGGGCAAGTCGTCACTTTTTTTCATATCTTTGCTGTTTTATGAAATTTTTTCCCTAGTGTGGCAACATTCCCCAAATGATCAATGCGTGTTCAACGAACCATATTTATAAAGATAAATAATTAAAAGTATTCGTAAGTATAAATATTTATAAATTAAAAAATAAAACAAAAAATATAATAATAATAAATAAGTAAATAAATAAGTAAATAAATAAATATTTTTAGATACCATGTATCTATACACACTAAAACTCACACAAAGTGTGACAACTAGACCTGGCGTGCAATCAATCAGTTAATGTAATAAAGTTAATGTATGCAATACAATAAACAACATGCAACCACAAATATTTAAATATTATAATAATACACTGTTATAAAGCATGGTGCTTAAAATGAAAGATGTTTGAGATTGTGCTGAAATAAGTATGTTATGCTAGCAAAGTGTAAAAACATTAATAGTGGTAGAAAAAAAATCCTGTCAATTTAATACAAATAAATATTTTCCATATTTTAATCATTTGTTTTGCCTTTAATACAATTACAATATTAAATGTATATCTCACACAACATATACTGTATAGAATATACATTTCATTTGATATTTTAGGCCAGGGTTCCCTCATACTGTAAGTGGATCGTTGGAAAAGTTGTAGAAGTCCTGGCTTGAACTGGTGTCAGGTGTTATTGAAATGAATCACCACTGCATCGCCCCATGCTGAGAATCTCTGCGCTGCAGTAATGACACCAATTAAACGAATTATCCGAGCCATTATCAGCAGTGTGCGCTCCCGCTGCCAGAGCCCACGCCTCACGCCCACACTTTCATTACTGCACTTCATTGACTTGTATTAATAGTAAGCACAGAGTACATTGAGCGCTTTGTTTCCATCCCGTGCCACTGTGACTTTGAGACAAATTAGCAGATGTGAAAGATGCACGGACTTTCCTCTCGACGCTTGATCTCCAACTCAAGCCATCTGTGCAGTTTTTCTTAACTTCTCCTCTTTCACTTCGTTTAGAAACGTGGTGCACGTATTTTGAGAAAGCTGCCATAAAATGGAAATACAAAAACATGCCAACGCTTGATTTCGAACAACATTATATGAGTGGTGCCAAAACTCAATATCCTAATGCTAAAATGTTGCTGTGTGGTTGATGAGATGTTCTGCTGGTTTTTAGCACAGTGCTGCAGGATTTTTTACACCAATTTTATCATCTACCTGCAAAAAAATAGAGTCAGTCTGATAACTTATTAAAGCAACAGAACACACTCACACACACACACCGCAGTAGTTTCAATTTTGATATTTTTAGGTCAAATCGTTCTTGTCTGTCAGTCATATAATGCAGGTCTATGGTCACTATCTCAAAACACAAGCACAGAGTCCAAATGAAACAATTCCCCATCGTAAGTACACATTGATGGCCTAAGACACGAAACGAGCGGTTTGTGTGAGAAAACGAACAGTATTTATATCGTTTTTACATCTTATACACAGCCACGTCCGAGTGATCTGATCTGACGTGTACGCAGACTGGTGCATAGATATATACACACTAGATGACGCCTTAAAGACATTCGTTCCAATGAACTGCCGTAGACAAGGCGACATCTAGTGTGTATATCTATGCACCAGTCTGCGCACACGTAAGATCAGATCACTTGGACATGGCTGTGTATAAGAGGTAAAAACGATATAAAAACTGTTCGTTTTCTCACACAAACCGCTCGTTTCGTGTCTTAGGCCATCAATGTGTACTTACGATGGGGAATTGTTCAATTTGGACGACGGGGAATTGTTTTAATTTGGACTCTGTGCATGCTCTTTGAGACAGTGACCATAGACCTGCATTATATGACTGACAGACAAGAACGGTTTGACCTAAAAATATCAAAATTGAAACTACTGCGGAAAAAAAGACACCTACATCTTGGATGCCCTTGAGGTAAGCTAAAACATACCAAAAATTTATTTCAAAGTGAACTATCCCTTTAAAGACTCTCAGAGAGTGAGGACCGGCCAAAATGTCCTCACTTTACTCTCTTTGTCCTCACTCCAATGGTCTAAAACTCAAACTGGTCCTCACAAAGATAGTTGTACAAGTACACACACGCACACATACGCACACGCACACGCACAGAGAGAGAATTGTTTTAAATGTTAAACATTTGTACCTTATATTCTTATGGTCAAACATCAGATGTCTCTCCTCTCGTGTGTGTTTCTGTCTGTGGACTTAAATGATTCCAGCTTGACATTTCTTCAATTTACAGTAAAAAAAAGTATATCATTAACTGAAATGTTGATCTACCAACTTATACTAATATCTGTTCCCTTTCATGGTCACTGCGAGTTACGTAACGTCTCCGTTCCCACTCAGGTACCTTTGTAATACATAACAACCTCCAAAAACACTTAACACCATCACATGACAATGAAGAAATGAAAAAATAAACATTAAAAAAAACATAAAATCCTACATTATGTACATAACCAATGAGAAAAAACTAAGAAGAAACAGTTATTTCAACGAAAATACATCAAATGTGAAGTGTCATGCAGGAAATTCTGGGAATGACAATTTATGGATTTTCACTGTATAAATAATACAATAACTTGTATTTTTTCACTTCCAAAAACAGTACATTTAGCAGTATTTTACTGTAAAACTACATTAAATGTAAGGTTAGATCTATTACAGTTTTTAACCCTCTAGTAAGGAAACTTTCTTTTAACCAATTAAAAGGTTTTTACTATCGCATTTTTACAGTCTATTACTGTTAAAATCATGATAATTTTTTACACTGTAGAGATGCAGCAAGTTTGATTCATCTGTAGCGTCTGGACCAATCAGACACACACAAATTATTCTTTTTTTTTTTTTTATGAATAATCCAGCAAACTCACTCTCCCAACAAAGGCTGTGAAACTTCCCCCAAAAACGAACATCTCGAATGAAGCTAACACACTGGCAGAACGCGGTGTCCTGTTACAGGACACACTGAGACTGATAGGAGTTTTATGACCCAAAGGAATTTCCAGAAAGCTGTGACTCTCACTTAATTCTTGCAGAGGAAGAGAAATAAACCCTGTTAATCCTATATATCCACTTGAGAAATTTTCCCCATCTCATGATTTTCCTTTTATGTGGTTTGGCTTTTGTATTCTTGTAAACTCTATTGGGTTAATGTTTCAGACTTTGGATACTATGGTTAACCAAAATCATATGTGTGGCATGTTTGGCCTCTATAAACTCCAATCTTCGTCCCCGATTTGTTCATTTACATTACAATCTGCTAACTTTGTGACGCATTAGTATTATAAGCATCTTAAAGATTCTTGTGTTAAACATCCAATCAAATTACATGTTCAAAGGTCCCTCCAAAGGAAAACACTTCTCACACTTCTCACACTTCTCACACTTCTCATACACCTCCAGAGGGTGTGACATCTTCACGCTTTAAAAGTCACTGATCACAAGATCAGCTCTCTCTCTTAGCTGTCTTAGCTCTCTCTTAGCTCTCTCGTACTCTTTTCTGGAATGCTGACGTGAAGAGGATGCTGAACTAGAAGTTTCTAAGGACCCTCCATGCCAGGCTGCGGTCTTGTCTTTCCATTCACCAAAGGTACTCTGACTCTCACTGGTTCTCTCTCATCAAGACCACATCAGCAAAGATCAACTGGAGCCTCAACAAATTGCATCAGGACAGTTTAATTCAAATGGGCGATTAGTCTCATTATTTGATACATTAAGTAGGCTATCCTTACCCCTTTTAAAGAAGGGCATGTTAGAACTAAACTGATGGTTTGCTCATGCTATAACTTCTGCTTCAGCTCTCTTTCCCTTAGTAAACTGTATGCATGTATGTGTGTGTATATTAGAGTAATTTAAGTGTTTAGACTAGTTGATAAAATCTTGATCATGTCACAGGTAAAGTTGTCCGTGTCTCAAGCTCATAACTGGAGTCACCAATTCACAGATTTTTGTCTACTTGCTCTCAGTAGTACTGTAAAGTAAGAAAGACATTCCCATGCCCCGGAAATGCACATTTCTTAGAGTTAATAAACAATTAATCCTGAGTGTTCACTGGACAAACAGGTTATTTGATTGTAAGATTAATTTATAACATTAAGTTAATTATATTAACTGATCCAAATATTCATAATCAATTATAACTAGTTATTATTGATTCTTAATATTTCATATAGCTAATTTGCTACACATTAGTCATTTTTGCTAAACAAACTTCACTATTATTATAGTTTGTACGCAAGGTTTGAACAAACCAATAAGCTCAACAAGAAATCAATTTTGACTTATTTTTTGGTAACACTTTACAGTAATGTCATATTAGTCGCACTGTATAGTTTCCCCTAATTTAGCTTAAAAGCTTCCCTCAGTTGCTGCCTTAAATTAAGTTAAAATAGCATATGTTGTCATGACTTATTGATCATATCTTTTTTTTGTTTTTGTTTTTGTTTTTGCAGTTTAACTAAAATGAACACATTGAGCAATACATTTGTATTTATTAATCTTTGTTAACAATAGTTAATAAATACTGTTCATTGTTAGTTCATGTCAGCTCAGGTTCATTAAAATAATATTAAAAGACACAACTTTAGATTTTAATACTGATTTATTAAATGCTGAAATTAACATTAACTAAGATTAATAAATGTGTTAGAGGTATTTCCCATTGCTACTCCATTAATTATTGTTAACAAATGAAACTTTACTGTGTGTTAGGTTTTTTTTCATCTGTTTTTTCTTTCCTAGTCTTATTATAAATGATTTATCCGTGTATACTATTTGAAATTTTGTATTAATGCAAACATTTTCATATAAATATATTCATTAAATAATTTTGTATTTGCAATCAAAATGCAAATTGTTCTTATATAAGAACAGTTTATATTATAATGTATATAATAACAGTGTATATAGATTGTTAAGCGTTCAGCAGTGGCCGTCTGCAAAGCCCCATAATGCAGATTTCAGCTTCCCTTGAGATGTCAACACACATGTAACGGGATTGGCTTGATTTATTAAGCTTGTCCGGCTGGATAGTTGAGCTAGCAGTTAGTGAGCCATCAATATGAGCCTGGACAGGCTAGGGACATGCGTAATGTGGCTGCATTGCTTTGGCTCAATGCCTTCGCAACATTTTGAAGGTTTTCTGAATAAAGTTGCACCCCGATGTGCTGTAAAACGTGCCTGCGATTTTGGGATTGCTGGTGATTAAATTTAAAACACTGATACCGCTTCAACAGTGCCAAAGTGTGTGTGAAACACAAAACCTTGTGATTCTGAAACATCTTCCCCCCCTCTGATGGCGTACTCTCCTCATCTAAACCTCAACCACTCCCGCCCCAGACGCTCTCGTCTTTCATCCACCGCAGGCCGGTGACTCCACAAGAGCTTTAAAACGACAGACTGTCATGTTTGTCTCGGTTTGAAGTATTCCCATCTTTCCCAACACTTCAGGTGAGCCGCGTGTAAGTCTCACTCAGTCCTCTCTCAGGGAATCGCCGTCTGTTTCAAACACATCGGCAGCAAGAAACAAAGAGCGGCGTCTGTGTGGATGAGATCTGCTCAACAGTCTTGGGGTTTTCGGCCTTCTTTCATTTACAGCAACTTTGCTTCGGCGTTGGATGTTTTGACAAGCATTACGGCCTGAGGAAAGTCAGCCTTTACACAAACTAATTAAACATGCCAAAACGAAGTCTCTTCTGCTCACCAAGGCTGTATTTATTAAAAAATTAATAAACAGTAAAAACAAATTAAAATGTCTGTTTTGTATGTGAATATATGTTCAAATGTAGGCCTTATTTATTCCTGTGATCAAAGCTGAATTTTCAGCATCATTACTCCAGTCTTCAGTGTCACATGATCCTTCAGAAATCATTCTAATATGATGATTTGATGCTCAAGAAACATTTATGATTATTATCAATGTTGAAAACTGCTTCATATTTTTTTTGTGGAAACTGATACATTTTACATTCTCTAATGAATAGAAAGTTCAAAAGAACATCATTCATTTGAAATAGAATATTTTGTAACATTATAAATGTCTTTACTGTCGCTTTTGATCAAATTAATGCATCCTTGCTGAATAAAAGTGTTCCTTATCATCATCTAAATCATTCTAATATGCTGATTTAATGCTCATTTCTGATTATTATCAATGTTGAAAACAGTTGTGCTGCTTCATATTTTTGTGGAAACGGTGATTATTTTTTTTCAGGATTCTTAAATGAATAGAAAGTTCAAAAGAACAGCATTTATAATTCTGGCATGAAACTCTAGATGGCGCAGGCTGATAGGTCGAACTCATTTGGTTGTGAAAACGTCATTATCTACATAGCACAGCTGATTGGTTGTTGTTGCGTCAGCGGCTAATTAGCTGCGGCTCGAACAAATACCAGTAGTGTTGCTGTTAGCATTGCAGCGCTTTCCGAAAGCCTCCACCTTCCCCAGCTCCACCTGTATAGATCTGCCACAGGGGTTATTTCATGTGTGTTATATGCAGGAGAAGCATGTCTCACAGGCCTTCTGAAGAGAAGCGTTTTTGCAAGAAAAATATCCATATTTATATACTATAATCACTAGCGTCCTGTAATGGCCGTATGTGAGTCTAGTTTCGACGGAAGAGTGACCTCTGACCCGACGCGTGACGTATTGACGAACACGGAAGCACAGAGGAGAGAGTAAAACAAAACACCAGTCATGAATTAGAAGTCTAAAATGAAAATTTTTAAAGAGAAATGTCAGAGGAGCTTTTTCTTCATCCCGCTCCCACCCGCACCCGCCGAATTTCTGACCATTACCGCCCACTCCCGCCAACGTATGTGTTACACTCCCGCCCGCTCCCGCAATATGAATGTCCACTCCCGCCCGCACCCGCAAAACTCAGAGAATTTATTCCCGCACAATAATAGAGATGCATTGATTTTGTGTCTTCTCCCGTCCCGCAGGAAAAAAACACGTATGCTATTATTAAAGAGATTCATGGGGTTGTTTGTTTTGTTTCCCTGGCCTGCATGTATTCTGACGCACTGGTCAGGAAGATGAATAGTAGCCTGGCTAGGCTATCGGGGACATCTAAAACGCTTAGGCTACCGCGCGTTTCTTTAGACTTCAAGTACTTTGATTTTGGCTATTGAAGTATTCCGTCATAGGCTTGATTGGTCCTGGTGTAAATGTGCAGAAAGCATGTCTGAAAGCAGCTAGCCTATGAGAACACAGAAAGACAAAACACACAATACATTCAAATATGATGGATGGATGTGCTTTTATGGGCTTCAAAATCTAAGGCATCATCCACTCCTGTTATCTAGCTTGGAAGAGCCAGCTATTGTACATGTTTGGGTGAACTAACCCTTTAATATTCGGCATATTATTGATCTGACTGCACTGACACTATTGGATGAGAACTGAGCTGAGCTGATGATCACATCACTGTTTTCTCAAGAGATGCTTTATAGCGCAATTGAACTCCTTCCATAATTGATTAACTTTAGAGTTATTGAACCAAACTGAATCGACACTGAACTGATTGTTCACTATAGTTTTTTTTTAGAACTGCTTCACATCTGAACTGAACTCTGTTTGCGTCACTGAATCATTATTTCCCTGTTTATCCCTGTAAAGCTGCGTTGAAACAATCTGTGTTGTATAAATAGAAACAAAGGTGACTTGAACACTGAAATCCCACATTTCACCATCCTTCTCCAAACTCCCAAATTCCTCCGTATGGATGCAGGTGTTTCCAATCATATAAAACATATTTACTTATTTCAACTCCCCTGATGATCATTTTTACAGCACTACTAACTCAAGAACTGCTTCTGCTTTTTAAAGCTCTTTTAATGAAACGTTCCTGCCACATACACATAGACATACACATAGACATACACATCTATTAAAATGTCCATGATGCGCGGGCGTTTATGGAACATTAGCATTGCCGTGTTCCTCTTCTCTAAGGTAAACTGCATGTATGTATTCCACATCTGAACTACACTGACAGAAAATGTGCCCATGGTAATACCACTGGCTTACTTGACATTACTTGATGGATATGATGGTACCATGGTGTATTAGACATGCACTGCTCCATATTCTTTAAAATACCTTGGAGAACCATGTAAATACATTCAGTATCATGGTTTATGTCAAAGTATCATGGTATTACCTACCTAAAAAGATCCCAGGAAGGAACTGAGCCACATCAGTGGCACGTTTCCCGTACAACGACGTAACTCGCTGCTTAACTACCATAGTACGAAGCATCGTTGAAGAAATCAACCAGATAGTCACGACTGTTTCCCGAAACCGTATTGTCGCAAATTGGTCGTTCAACCACGTTGGTTAATGATGTCATGCACGTGGTGGGGTAACAACTTCTTTTAATGAACCTGTTTGAGATCTAGATGTTTTGCTATAAATTACGGACATGGCATCTGAGGAATATTTCTCATTTTTCTCAGTTATTTTGCTCTATTTCCAGATTCGATCATAGGCTCGTTCTTATGTACCAGAGCACGTTCACACATGTGCACTCTTCAAAAACGGTGCTTTAAATCTCTTGACAAACTAAAAGACGTAAATGACATTTGTATGTATTCTAAATAAAAGATACAGATTGCACTGAATGTCAGCTTGCTTATTTTGCTCAAGATAAGGATTTATTGAGTCCACATGTCATGCAAACTAGAAACTACTCTTCTAACCACAGGTCGACACTGTCGTTCAAAACACACAGTTTGCGATGCTGTTTGCGAATGTTCGTTGGAACTATGTTTTCGGGAAACGCCGACTCGTCGAGCTATGCTGATAACGACAGAACTTGCCACCAAAGTTGGCTAACGATGCTTTTGGGAAACACACCCCAGAATGCTTTATAAATCACATTTTCAACATAAAACAATAGAATCTGATCATAATGAACGTTTGAGGCTCAAATGCTAATGCTCCGTCTGTTTGCGTTCCTCAGTCTACAGTGCTGTATATGGATTAGTTTGGGTTTGTTCACTATACATGAGGCACCACTTAAGTTTCGAAATGTTAGGTTTTACCTTTTGAAGTCCCAGAGCCGTGTGGAGAGTTTGAGCTTATTCAGAGAGTTGAAAGGTCTCACCATGAAGCATCTTATGAAGACCTCAGCAGAGAGAATCAAACGCTGCCATCACGTTCCTCCTGGGAAGGTCATAAAGGCTACGTATGAGTTTGGACATCACTGGCTGATTTCATATTCTTTTTATTTCATATTCCTTTCTTTCTTTCACTTCAAAGACAGCCTTTTAGCACTAGTAGCCTACAACAAAATGAAGAGAAAAGGATGAACATCAGATGGGTCATAGAAGAAAACTTAATATTTAAGACTCGGCTCCTTTGAAATACACAAGTGTGAATTTGAATCTGCGACTGCACAGGGCCTCGCGCTAAAGTGAGAGTTGATAATGTAAAGCCAATTAAAAGTTCCTATTTTTGCCCTTCGAAATATTATAATAGTTAAAAGACATGGCTACAAGTGAGACTGTGTATCGTGATTCTGTACTATTCTGCTAGTTGAAAATGTATTATGCAGTAACTTAATATTACTCTGAGAGAGTGTATGTGTGACAGTGGTTTATGTGCATAACGTTACATGTCAGTCACTCTTTTTTTATAGTCTATGGTCCGTCAGCGCGGCATCGCTCGTCAAGTTCGTAGAGAGCTTATTCAGTCCATTTTAAATTCAGATTTTGGCCGCCTCTCAAATGGGTTAAACCATAGATATATTGCCTATGAAGTTCAAGTAAATGCGCTAGAAAATCCGCGCTCATGTAAGGATGTGCATTTACTGCATGGACGGAGAAAGCGCCGACACCTGCAGGATTTCACTTGACGGTACATAAGCATATTATAATCTATCTGTTCCGTGAGAGCAGAACAAACGAGCCTTTATATCTATAGACGTTTTTAAATCTGAAAACTCCAAAAAGCAACGAAATTGTCAGACATCCATTAGTGCATGTTCACAGAGGAAAACAACTGAAATACAGCGCTGGTTGTTCTCTCGAACGATACTCGACGACAACGACAGAATCCAAAGCCGTGGGCGAAGTAATGGGTGTATTAAATTGTATGAAATAATCCCGAAAAAAAGCACAAAACACTGCAGAGATGGCAAGTTCAGCAGCTAACATATGCTGAGATGAAGTGACGGCTAGTAACAGCAGACAAACGGCTAGCATTGACATCAGCGGCAATCCACCTGTCACTCAAGTGGCCACACCCTTAATTATGCAGAACTTTAAATATTAATCAACTAAACGGATGAGTTATAAAAAAATTCACCCCCCTCACATGTTATGAAGGGCAAAATTAGCTATATAGACCAAAGCCACATAGAGAACCAGGCTGTAAACATGTTTTTTTCTGCTGTAAAGTTGGTCATTTTAACATGGGGGAGATACAGATTTGACTCACTTGTGCAGCCAGCCTCAAGCGGCCAGTCAATGAATTGCAGTTTAACTCACTTCCGTGTTGGTTTCAAGAGAGAGACGGAGAGGTTGCCGCTTGGTTGCAAGTGGACAACGCTAAATACAAGTGTAAACAGGGTTGGGGTTGTGACACACATGGACTAAAAGTCACAAAACTCCAGTTATGATTTCACAGGGCTTTTTTTAAAGAACACAGCAGTGAAGTGAAGTGGAGTAATAGCCCTCAAAGCACCAACACTCTTCAGCAGGACCAAAACTGACCCTGAGGATTTATAAGTGAAAGAGTCAGTCAGAAAGGCGGTGTGGAAATCGATGGATCTCGGGGTGTGAAGCTGAAAGGCAGAAGAGCACAGACAGGCTTGAATCAGAGAACCAGACTTTAAAAAGAAAACACAACTGCATTCACCACCTCTTTGGCTTCCATGATGTGACATTCTTCAAAGTCTGGGGGGTTCCTGAGTTGATGAAAAGCTCATTATTAAATGGAATATAGAGTAAAATACATGAATGTGGATGCACATTTAATCAAAATAAAACGTACATTTAGATTGTGAAGTCAAACGCCACGATTAATAAGGCCGCATTTACACTGCAGGTCTTGATGCCCAATTCCGTTTTGTTGACTTCGTATATCCGTTTGTTTTTTAGGCGACCAGCTAATATCTTCTTTTAAAAGAGACCCATATCCGATATCTGCATTTACACTACACACTTGACGAAACAACCCGAGGTAGACTTACTGACCTGGAAAAACTCTAGCTGAAAAGGAATTAAAAACAGCATGATTTGCAGTGATGATAAAACAAGCTTTTGTTCTTTAAAAGATCAGCAAAACATTGGACTGAGCCTTCGTCCTCCATTGCGTCACTGAAAAGAGTCATGTGATCACAGTTGGTGTCCACCGGAGTTGACGTCATTCGTCACGATTGCTTTTTCAATGATGTACGACTCGCATTGACAGGGGAATATCCAATGTGTCCAGGCACAAATGCACATATCCGATTCATAACAGATTTATTTACACAAGGCCTGAATCCCATCGGAGAATATCGGAATCCATGTTTTTTTTTTTGCTGGTCTTTTCCCTGCTTTGCCACATGGGATCGGAATTGGGTCACTTGAACCATGTAATGCAAATTCAGCCTAAATGTATCTAGGTTTTTTTTTTCATAGTGTGAAGCACAGCACTGTGATACACGTGTTTTCAGCATCAGAGCAACTTGGTTCACAGTAAATGTTGCTTCTCACCAACTCCATCTTCTCTATGTGCCGCATTATAGAAGGGCTGACGGTGGATGAACTCTCTGCAGGATTACCCAAGATGCTGAGCTCAACAGAGCCGAAAGAAAGAGACTAATGCCTGGTACACATTGTACAAATTTGGGCTGTCCCGGATGAAAGACGACCATTCGTGGTGATTTCTGTGGTCGTGGCTCCTGAACGCTGGTCCTGCGTAGTGAAGTGAGAGAGGTTCTCTTGCAGGCAAGAGATAGCTTGCAAAGAACATCATTAGCCGAGTTTCCATTACCCTTCAAAGTGCGCAAATTGAAATTGCGAATTGAAAATACGCCCAATGGAAACACATCAATTTCAGCAAAACTCGCATTTATTGCAAAAAAGTTTACGCTCGCATGAGGAGGTTTTTCAGGCAATGCAAAAAAGAAATATTTCGCAAAACTGCAATGGAAACAGTGTTTGTGCATTTCCAGGTCACCTGACGTAGATGACGCGGTGTGTTTGGACAGAATACGAGACAGAGTTCCTTATTAAATACATATAAGGCAAAATAATTACAGGAATACTGGATTCTAAACCTCAAATAAATGCCACAATCAAGACCTCGAAGCAGAAATGAGGGAGAAACACCCAGAAACTCCTCATGTGCCGCTCACAAGTATAATAAGGGTCGTTCCTTACCATTAATGCTTGGAAAACACACATACATCTCCTTCCATTAATAATAATGGCCAGTGCGGTGGCTGAGATATAGTTCATAAACCTACCAACGTCCATTGCCATGATTTTTGGAGTGATTTTACTAATTGTGAGAGGAAAAAATTTAGTTTTAGTCGCATAACATCGGCTAATGGAAACGCTGTCATTTTGCAATAGTTTTTTGTCGACATTTAGAAAAAAATCGCAAAAGTTTTGCGCAAATCAGTAAATCAGTAAAAACAGCAATAATATCAAATAATGATAGTTGTGATAAACAAGTGTCAGGATTCTTAAAAAGTCCAAGTTTGCTCTCCATTTATTCTCATTGCCGTCTTTGCGAAAGTGTTTTTCCAGATCTCACAGGTGACTTTTCTTCCTCTGTTCTCTCGACTGACACACAAACAGCCTCATTTCACATTTCACTGGTTTAGCCTCAATAAACATCATAAAAGTTGTCGTATCCTGAGCTCCTCGGTGCGCTCGCAGCCAGTCGAGTGTGTATGTGACATTTGCAGCAGTCACAGATGGCTCAAATTCACTTCAGAAGCCAGTGGAAAGGTTTAGGGCATCATTTATTTACTCATGGACACAATATACTTCGTACTGTTATCAATATTTCAGTCCACAGCACTCATACCTTCATTTGCATTACATTTAATGAGTTAATATGGATTAAAGCACATATTAAACATGCCAGTCATGGTGCTGTATTACTGCAGACATGATATATGATTAATGGATGCTTGTCAAAATGGTTTTGCATTACATTAATATAATAAGGCATGATTCTTTCAGTTCAAAACATGCGCTAATGGACTCCATGTCTACTTAGGATAAATAACATGATTTAATTGCTATTGTGAAGAAGGGTCCACATTATGGAGTAATCATACGCCTTCACTGAAAATATTCAAAGCTGAAAGTGAGCTATAATTATTAATTGCACACGGATTGTTTACTGTGGAAGCTATCGTATGACTTAATGTATATAGCATATGATATGTTTTGCTTTAGAAATTAATATATTTATTCAGTGAGGATGCATGAAATTGATCAAAAGTGACAGTAAAGACATTTAAAATGTTAGAAAAGATTTCTATTTCACATAAATGCTGTTCTTTTGAACTTTCTATCCTACCACCGTTTCCACAAAAATATGAAGCATTTCCACATTAATAATAAAAAAGAAATGTTTCTTGAGCATTAAATCATCATATTAGAATGATTTCTGAAGGATCATGTGACACTGAAGACTGGAGTAATGATGCTGAAAATACAGCTTTGATCACAGGAATAAATTACATTTGACAATATACTCACATAGAAAACAGTGATTTTAAATGGGACAGTCAGTCAATGTCAGATTAGCTGCACTGATTTAGTTTTTTTCCCCAGAGATTGTTCACTGTGTTTTCTGTTAATGATAACACATATAATGCACTTATAAACCCACTCCCATGCTATAATCATCACTGTCAAACGAGTGCCTCAAAACGGGTAAAATATTGTGTCATATCTGACTAATATGTTAACATTTCATATTCTAAACATGACAGACAACTGACAGACTGACATGATTTAAAATCAAAACACATATTTTAGTATCCGTAGTCTTTTTATGGCCATGATTAAAGTCCCAATTTTGACCAATATAGAAATATTTCACTTTTTCCCAACTTTAGAGGCCAGTTCTGAAAATATTGGTAACCTGAGGAGAATCTGAACCATTTGGACTTGAAGTGAACATGTTTGTCTACGTATCTACCAATTCTTATGAGGCCAGCGATCATAATTCTCAAGATATCATGTTCTAAACATGGCTTTCTAGAAGCTTTTTTTTAGGCCTGGAAATATCAGAAGGCTGAAAAATATGACAATGTTAAAAAATGAAAAAATATTTTACAGACCTTACTGAACAGAACATAAAAAAAACTCAATTTGAAAGATTGAAAGATGCACATAAATTACAACTCTAGTGAGACATCATTTCCGCGGCACCTCCAGATCATGTTATCGTACCCAGTAATTAAAGCTGCTATTAGGAACACAATGACATTAGACCGCTATGACAATGGACCATTAGAGAATCAATAAGCCAGAGTCTTTATTCTTCCCTTTCTCCAGTCCAGATTTACAACTGCTGCACGAGTGTAAAAAAAAAAGTGAAAGTTCTCACCTTAAGTGAGTGATGAAATACGACTAATGGAAAGGACATCGTGACAGGAGATTTACGGCGTCTCTGAGCTTCGTTCGGCGGGACGGGTTCGATAATCCCGGTGACATTAACTGTGTCCGGCCTGGTGTTTTAGCAGCCGTTAATCACTGGAGGAGGTCTGGAGCGTATCCGTTGACGAGGCCTGTGCTGCGTCAGCCAGTGACTTTCACTTTTATCAGAGCAGAAGTCAAAACACATTGCCATAAGTCAGCGTCTAAACCGTCAGCTAAAGCAAGAGCTAAGTGCAACAGAGCTGCGTGAGTATTTCAACTGATTGTGATTATTTTTAGTGTAAACAAGCCTCCCTTCTGGGCAAATGAGACTAATTATAGCATGCAATGAATTAACAAAAGTCAATTGCCTGGTGCTGGAAACATTCCTCAGGGATTTTGCTCCATATTGTCATGATCGCATGTCACACAGTTGCTGCAGATTTGTCGGATGTGAATCTGCCATTCCTCCACATTTCAAAGCTGATCTGGAGTGAGATCTGGAGACTGTGGAGCCGTTCGAGTTTAGAGACTCACTGTCATGATCAAGAAACCAGTTTGAGATGATTTGAGCTTTGTGACATGGAGCGTTATCATGCTGGAAGTATCCATCAGAAACAACAACATCAAGAAACACTCAAGCATCAAATGGACTGGTGTCGCAGCAAATGTTCTGGCAAGCAAACCTCCTAAAACACAAGGACATTATATCAGAAGTCACAGCAGACAGTGACATTACACAGCTCAGCTCTTCTTCACGTGATAAGATGCTGCCGCTCTGAGGAAAGAGGACACAGCTGTATATCTCTCCTCTCATCCGCCCACCCGCGGTGTTGTTTTCAGGATCTGCTTTCCTCTCCGCACCGCAGGATGAATGAATGCACCTGTTAAAAACACACTTCTCACCCCCTGATGAGAGACTGTCACTCAGCATTGACACTGGCAGGTTATTGTGCAGTGCATGCTGGGAAATGTCCCCCTGCTGCTGTCCTGACAGTGGACCTCAGGGATTTCATCTCTTTAAATTGTACCTTGATACGAGGAGGAATCCTGCCGGATATGGAAACAGCTCCATGTTTCAACTAAACCCACCGGCTCTCCAAGGCCTGTCATCTAAAGTTTGCAGAAAGAAAAAGGTTTGGGATATAAGAATGGAATATGCCGGCATGGATTTTTTTCTTTTCTTACACTTCGTTTTTTTTATGGCACAAGGAAAGAAGCAGTTCTTTCCCTGAATTTAGTCATGAAGTTCATTGAGGACACCACACAAACTTTTCTGTCTTGCTGTTTTTACTTTCTTTAAGTAAAAAAAATGTCCTCAGAGAAACCTGTACTCACAGAAACACTTGCAAAGTTTCTCACTTAAGAGAGCCGCCTTGGTTTAAATTATTCAAAATAAAACAATGTAAAGTAATTCAAATGCACAGAGCACATGCACTTCTGTAACACACACATCCACATACAGTCACTTTAGTATATAAAACACACCCCAACCTGTTTGAAAGCAGTCATTATTTTTTGCTATTCTTTTTGTTGATACTAGTGGCCCCAAAATGACACACTTCACCCTCAATATATCATTATTTCTCATTAGTTCTTGTTGACATGAAACAGCCAGTATGAGAGAAAAGAAGTGCTCAAAAAGATGCATGTGGCTTTTATAGGTGATATGAGAAGAGTAAAATAGCAGATCCTTCTCCTTCTGTACATCAGCTCCGCACTGAAGCTTTTGGCCGATTCTTAATTCTCTCAAATGGAGGCAGTATTTCTCACAGTACTGAGTCATTTCGTACCTGAACCTTTGAGACCGTTTGCAATGGGAAAAAGAAACGTGTTTGTTTCCTGGCGATACGCAGCCGTCACCGTGTGCCAATTTATCAATGAGTCACCGAGACCATTTCAGCCGCTCTCATCCTGGATATAAATGACTGTGCAGCAACATCATCATCTGTGTGTGTGTGTGTGTGTGTGTGTGTGTGTGTGTGTGTGTGTGTGTGTGTGTGTGTCACATTTCACCTCAAAATACATACTATTTTAATGCCATCGAGCTTTTTACACTGTTACATTATTTTCCACAAAAACAAGGCACATTTCCTCCCAAATTCTCATTATTGTAAAGAAAAAAGTGTTCTCATTACCAGTGTTCTGATTATGTTCATTCTCATCGGTGATACTCATTAGGCCTTGTCCCAAACACAATATACACTGCCTGGCCAAAAACAAACAAACAAAAAAAGTCACTGCTTAAGAGTCTATGATTGGATCATTATTGCAATGATTATTATGTTTCTATCATATTATATGTTTGGCAACAATTCTTCTAACCCGAATTGATGGAATGTGTAGCTTTTCATTTCTTAAACAGACATGTATGAAGACACAATGATTCAATGAATGGAAATAAATGTTGTGATGTTCTGAGGTGCATCAATTTTTGGTCCAGATCTTGTATTGTCAATGCTAGAGTCCAGCTCTCTGTAAAGCCTCAGTAAAGTCAGCACATCACAAAGACTTTAAATGAATTTAAGATCTGGACTCAGAGGAGACGATTCATGTGTGAAAATTATTCTTCATTCTCTCTCACAACCATTCCTTCACAATCTGAGTCTGATGAATCTTGACATTGTCCTCCTGGAATATGGTCATGATGTGTCTTCATACATGGTTGTTTAAGAAATGAAAAGCTACACACTCCATCAGTTAGGGTTAGAAGAACTGTTGCCAAACATATAATATGATAGAAACATAATAATCACTGCAATAATGATCCAGTCATAGACTCAAGCATTTGCCTGTTTAAATCTAAACACTAGGGGCCCTATCTTGCACCCAGCGCAATTGACTTTGTACAGCGACGCATGTATCATTCCTATTTTGCACCCGACACACAGCGGACTTTTCCCTCCACAGACGCACGTCGGTTAACTAAGAAATACACTTGTGCTCCCGGAGGCGGTTCAGCGCAAAGAGGAGGCGTGTTCCGGCGCAAACGTTCCTTCATGCTATTTTGCACGTTTAGAAAACAATTGCGCCACTAACCGAAAAAATCTAGTTTAAAGTCAGTGGCGCGTTGCGCATGTTATTCATATGCTATTTTAAGGGCGCATGCTTGGCCATAATCAATGTAGCGTGTGCACAACGCGCATACACTTTGATTCTCTCATCTACACAGAAACAGCAGTTTTCATTTTTGCAAATCATACATTATTACGATAGATAGACAGATAGACAGATAGATAGATAGATAGATAGATAGATAGATAGATAGATAGATAGATAGATAGATAGATAGATAGATAGATAGATAGATAGATAGATAGATAGATAGATTGATAGATAGATAGATAGATAGATAGATAGATAGATAGATAGATAGATAGATAGTTTATTATAAAAGCATACATCTAGCTTACACATTTACCCAAATTATTATACGCCTGTTTAACCGAAGCTAATTTGGGTGTGTTTCTCCATCCCCAATGTCACTTCTCTCTCTGTGTTTTACGGCCCTGACGAGAACGTCGGTCTCCTCGGCTGTGAACCGCTCCTGGCGTGCGTCTGGCAAATCCACCGTTATAATAGGAATCCGCTTTAGAACAAGCGCGCCTGCTCTTAAAGGGAATGTGAGATGTCGCTCTGATTGGTTTATTTCACGTTACGCCCAAACCACACCTATGAGTTATGTAGCTACTTCAGACCAACCCATTTTAGATTTGCGTCGGGCTCAAGAGTCATTTATCCCGCCGGTATAACAGCAACAGCGCCCGAGACCCGCCCACAAAGTTACTTGCGTTTCACACTTGATACTTGCGTTTCAGATCGTTAAAATAGGGCCCAAACAGTGACTCCCTTTTTTTTTTTTTTTGGCCAGGTAATGTATATATATATATATATATATATATATATATATATATGCAATCAAACAAATACTAACATGCATAAATACTTTCATAAATGCATAATAATTCGACTCCCTTTTTTTTTTTTTTGGCCAGGTAATGTATATATATATATATATATATATATATATATATATATATATATATATATATATATATATATATGCAATCAAACAAATACTAACATGCATAAATACTTTCATAAATGCATAATAATTCTCATGAAAATAATTTTACAATACAAAAAAAATGCTCCTCAAAATAGGCTCTGTTTTCTTTAGGAAAAAATATTTTTCATTATTTTGTGGGTGAAATATGACCTGCACATGTTCTTGACAGGTTTCATGAGATTCACCATTATATATGACTGATTATCAATAAAAGACGGCCAATCAATCAATCAAACAAACACTACTCATCTGATGAAAGCTCACTGGTGTGTGTGATATCCAGGCTCCATGTGTTGGGATTCGTCCTGCGGGAGAACGACGTGCTTAGTTTGATGTGATAAATGCCTGTTTTCTAATTTTATCCTTCTGTCACCTGTCTAGCACTTCTGCTGCCATCTAGAGAATGAGAGAGAGACACAGATTAGAGTCGCATTATTGAGGACACTTGATTTTCCCAGCAGCCTTTTCTCTGATGAGATCAATAAGTGTTTGTGTCTCCATCTGTCTCTCTCTCTCTCTCTCTCTCTCTCTCTCTCTCTCTCTCGAACAAACACATCAAAAGATTCAGAGAAATAGTTAATTGAAAATTTTAACTTCTGTCATGGTTTATAGCCTTCATGTCGCTCTAAACCAGACGTCCAGAGTAACAGATGGTTCTCAGAGCAATGAACTCTTTTATCTCAAAAGATCAATGAAAGCTTGATTTATCTGACCTCTTTTAATAATTTCAAAAAGTTCAACAAAGCCACATGAACATTTTCATCTGCTTTTCGGGAAACATCCATTTGAAGGATGAGTGCGCATCAACGATTCGTGATGATGCTGTGGTAAACCGCATCATAAAGGGAGAAGAAGAAGAAGAAATGATTCTCTGGCTTCCCCTTCAGCTCTCCCAAAGACTCATTTCATTTAGTTAGTCGTTTTGTCACATTTAATCACTGCATATGCAAATACAAAAAGAGCTAAATATCAGTCTGAAGGAAATCATCACAGAACAGATGTTAGGTGTTTCAATGCATCAGCTTCACAAACACCATCAGACAAATATAAATGTTTTTGTGCATGTAATCACATGCATCTTGAGCACTATATAAGGCTTGGAAACAAGATATTCTCCAAAAATGCATCTGTTCCATAGAAAAAAAAAGAAAGTGACACGTGACGGCCAAGTATGGTAACCCATACTTGGAATTTGACCTCTGCATTTAACCCATCCAAGTTAATGCACACACATTAGGAGCAGAGTAGTGAGTAGTTAACACACACACACTGCAAACGTGGATACACACACCCAGAGCAGCGGGCAGCCTTTGTGTGGCGCCCGGGGAGCGATTAGGGGTTAGGTGCCTTGCTCATGGGCACCTCAGTCATTTCCCACCGGTTCTGGAATCGAACCAGCAACCTTTGGGTCACCAGGTCAACTCCCTAACCACTAGGCCATGACTGCCTGAAGAAAGTCAGTCATGGAAAAGAAGTTTCAATGGGGTTCTAAATAGAACTCTGGGGTTTTTGACTCATTTTTAAAGAACCCCTTTGTGTCAAAAAGGTTCTGAGAAATGTTTTAAGTGATTGCATAATACTTTCAAGTTTAATAAAAGTATTCCAGTAATAAAGTATGTTTACAGGCTGTTTTATTAATAAAAAAAATCTATTTAAAATCTAACAAAATGAATTAAAGCTAAATCCACAAATTTTATGGCAACCACTAAAAGGTTATAAATATGAAGCGGCTGACAGAACCCTTTAATTCCATAAGAACCTTTTCTTCAAAGAGTGTTCAGGTTTAGGGGGTAAATATTTAATATGACAACTAACAATTAGCAAAACACAATGCATGAAAGAAAAGTTGACCAAATATGTAAAATAAGCCTCTGATGTCCCCAGAGTGTGTGAAGTTTTAGCTCAAAATACCCCACAGATATTTTTATATAGCATGTTAAAATTGTCACTTTTTGAGGGTGAGCAAAAACACACCGTTTTGTGTTTGTTCCTTTAAATGCAAATGAGCTGCTGCTCCCGGCACAGGGGGCGGAGCTTCAACAGCTGCACTCACACAGACATGCACTGAAAATGTCAATGTTTATGTTCAAACCGGAGTCAGACAATGATGGAGAGACTCAAGAAGAAGTGACAACATGTAGAAGCAACAGGACATTTCTGAATGGTTAGTTGATGAATTTATGTAGCTTATGTGTAGTTATCTTCTAGTCATTGATTAGCATATTCTGTCATGATAATCTATAAATGTCATTCCCGGGGGCAGGGTTTATGTAAATATTAGGGTTGGTGATGTCACTAACCCGGGAGGAATGTGGTGTAGTCTCTACCAGCCGTTTGTTGTAGTCCTTAAAAAGCAATTTCTTTAAAAGCAAATATCTCCCTTTGCTTTGAACTTTGAGCGCTGTAACTTTGCAGATGTTGTTTATGCTCAAACAGCAACATTACACACTAACTAAAGTTAGAAAAGTGAAATCATAATCAACCACTCCTTTAAATGTATTTCCATAATTTTCACATAATGTTACTACAGCACATAAGAGACTGAGACTGAGGCTCTGTTTACACCTGGTATTAAGAAGCGTTTTGGTCAATCGGATCACAAGTGGACGACGCTAAATACAGGAGTAAACGGGGTCTAAAAGTTTTTGAGCTTGTCCACTTCTGACCACTTCCAGAGGTTGAAAACGCATTCGACCGGAGAGCTTTCATGGTGTAAACACTCATGAGATCTAACAGCCACAAAAGACCATCTACTCTCCTCTTACTGACCTGATGCATAAACTTTATTGGAAGATTTCTAGCCAGACGGGATTTAAACTCTGTCGGCTCAAGTTTGGTTTGAAGAAGAAAAACGTGCCAAGCACAATGTTCTCTCTCCATTCCTGATTTCTAACACACACTCACAGCGTTCGGCTGGTCTTGTGGCTGTCAGAGCAGAAACTAAAGCTGATGCTCTCCGTGTGTTTTTCTCTTTTCTCCGGTCGTGTTCATATGTAAATTGTGCAAGCTTATTTCGTCAAATTGAAAGATCTGAAAAAGCCCATTCATTTACCCGCCCATGGACCCTCCGCTCAAAGAAATCAGGACAGAAGTGGATGAAAGTGGACAAAAGAGACGGATCACAGGAGTCGTCTTCATGCATACATCACGGCTGTCTGAGACTGAGATTATTAAAAATAGAGTCTTATTCATCCGGGATTTCCTGAGGTCGCATGTGGAATCAGGAGTCATTGCTAATGGTTTGTATTTCTGCCATATAATTGGTCAAACTCGTCTCCTGATTCATCCTCATTTGCATTTCTGTTCTTGGCAGATGGTTTCTTGTTGACCAAGCGCTTCACGCTAAAAGCAGTAAATTACAGAGCTCTGAGATTATGGATCTGATATGTTCATCTGAGGGGCATTTCAGTATCTCACACTTCACAACAAACAGGGAACAAAACAGAGCTTTAGACTGTTTCAACAAAACATCAGTAAATTGTGCCGAAAACAGCTGGATTTCCCCAAACCTTATCAATTAACTTTGACGACAGGGTTAATGTAAAATAACTGGTTAATAAATGCTTTAGAAGTATTGTTCATGTTAACTAATGTAGTTAAAGGGGTGGCTGATTATGATTTCACTTTTCTAACTTTAGTTAGTGTGTAATGTTGCTGTTTGAGCATAAACAACATCTGCAAAGTTACAGCGCTCAAAGTTCAAAGCAAAGGGAGATATTTGCTTTTAAATTAATTGCTTTTTAAGGACTACAACAAACGGCTGGTAGAGTATGGAGTCAATATAGGGCCATATATATCTGCAAAATAAAACAATGTTTTGCAAACAAAAAAAATGTTTTGCAAAAAAAAAAAATGTTTTGCAAATAAAAATAAGAGTATTGAGAATTTTTTTTGCTTTTTTGCAAGTAAAAAAAAAATTATTGCAAAAGAAAAGTTAACCACTGAGAGAAAAAATAAAGTTTAGCAAAGTAAAACTTCAGCAGCATTGACTTTGCAACACATATTTCCCTTTGCGCCGCTCCTTTAAATCCGCGTTTCAGTCATCTGTGCCTCTGCGGCGCAAGCTTTCCTTTGCGCTTCATTTTTCTTTGCGCCTCGCTTTGTGTCCCTGATTTGACGTGGGGGGAGGGGTCAAGAGGTTGGGGTGTGTACAAGGGACGAAGGCGCGTCCCTCTCGTAACGTCATCAGCGCGAGCCCCAGACCGACTGGATCGATCGAAATGGCGGAGCAGAGACATGTGAGGCTGCGTTCCAGTCCACTTTTAGACACGCACTTGCGAACTTCCCTAAGCACTTCCCCTTGGGGGAATCCCTGCCGCCATTTTGAAGTGCGTTCCACTTCGTGAAGTGGACGAGGGAAGTTTATATGGACGTTCCCTCGATTTTGACCGAGGGAGCGAGTCTGCTTCAATGTACACTTCAGGCACCTATATGCAGTACGATTGTGACGTCACCACATATCTCATCTAATCACCACCACAACAGACAACTCTATGATATATTAATAATATATATTTTTAATTTAAAACAACCCAAACACACCTATAAACATTTGGATGCTGCATTAAACAAATTCTTAAAGGGAAACAAAATGTAAATAATAAATCAACTCCACAGCTGATTCCAAGTGATCAAGGGCTTAGGACGTTCCAGTTCAGCCCATTGCAGTTTCCGCCAGTAGTGAGCACTCCCAATGACGTACATCCGAGTGAACGAGATGGAGGGAAGTTAGCGAGTGAAGGGCATGACAATTTTGGACTGGAACGCAGCCCGGGTGATGGATCACAGGTATGTATTATTGACAATAATAGTCTGGGGCTCGCGCTGATGACGTTACGAGAGGGACGCGCCTTCGTCCCTTGTACACACCCCAAACTCTTGACCCCTCCCCCCACGTCAAATCAGGGACACAAAGCGAGGCGCAAAGAAAAATGAAGCGCAAAGGAAAGCTTGCGCCGCAGAGGCACAGATGACTGAAACGCGGATTTAAAGGAGCGGCGCAAAGGGAAATATGTGTTGCAAAGTCAATGCTGCTGAAGTTTTACTTTGCTAAACTTTATTTTTTCTCTCAGTGGTTAACTTTTCTTTTGCAATAATTTTTTTTTTACTTGCAAAAAAGCAAAAAAAATTCTCAATACTCTTATTTTTATTTGCAAAACATTTTTTTTTTTGCAAAACATTTTTTTTTTTTGCAAAACATATTTTTGGTTTGCAAAACATTGTTTTATTTTGCAGATATATATGGCCCTATATTGACTCCATAGTAGAGACTACACCACATTCCTCCCGGGTTAGTGACATCACCAACCCTAATATTTACATAAACCCCGCCCCCCGGAACACGATTTATAGATTATCAAGACAGAATATGCTAATCAATGACTAGAAGATAACTACACATCAGCTACATAAATTCATCAACTAACCATTCAGAAATGTCCTGTTGCTTCTACATGTTGTCACTTCTTCTTGAGTCTCTCCATCTTTGTCTGAATCCGGTTTGAACATAAAAAAGCTAAAAGTTTTTGAAATTTTTAGTGCATGTCTGTGTGAGATAAAAGGACACAAGCTCTTGAATCTCCGCCCCCTGTGCCGGGAGCAGCAGCTCATTTGCATTTAAAGGAGCAGACACAAAACGGTGTGTTTTTGCTCACCCTCAAAAAGTGACAACTTTAACATGCTATATAAAAATATCTGTGGGGTATTTTGAGCTAAAACTTCACATACAAACATGGGGACATCAAATACTTATTTTACATCTTGTGAAAAGGGCATTACACCACCCCTTTAACTAATGTTATCTAATGAAACCTTATTGTAAAGTGCTACCTATAAAATAATAGAATTCAGAAACAAAACTTACAGTATTTACTGAGAATTAAACCCTTGACCTCAGCATTATTACCTTTCTTAAAAATACCAAAAAAATTGGAATTAGAGTCAAGTTATATTGAACATAAAATTCTGTTTTATTCTTAGATGACACTTTAGCTATATAAACATTTGCATCAACATGTAAAATATTTTAATGTAAGAAACTGCTTAAAAAATAAGATTAAAATGGTTTGGCTTTGTTTTGAGCAAAGCTGCACTTGTTTCGGTCTAGTTTTAAAATCCATGAATATTTTAGCAGCGAGATGTTTATGCTAGAGTTGCATATGGAGTTGCTTGATTTTGAAAAATTGCTACATTAAAATGTTTTGCTGGTTTCAACATATTTTTCAGAAGGTTGAGTGTGTGCGAGAGAGAGAGAGGCGAAAGTGACTTCTCAACATCCTCCCGCGTGTCTGTTATCTGTTATCCTCCCTTTCCTTCTATCGTATCATCCGTAGAGAACGGCACAATCGCTTCTGATGCTTTGTTGAGGAACGCCTCTAAAAGCAAAACAGAGTCGTGTCAGGAAAAATCCAGCTCGGCGTGAGAGAATGCCAAGTCTCGCAGGTAACAGCCGTGTGTGTTTGCTTTCAGCACAATCTCAGCCCCAGATGTCTGTCCTCAAGGTGTTCCCGGCTCTTACATGAGCATTGGCTTTATTGGACTGGATATCTGCATTTGGAATCCAGCAAGGTTGAAAAACTTTAGTGCACTCATAAAAACAAGCTCATTTTGATGAGGAAAAAGTCGCAGCATGCACTAATTCACGAGGAATATGATGTAGAAACTGTAAATTGAGAAGGTTAACTGTATACTTTCAATTTATGGAAGGATTTTTGGAGCCTATGAGTGCAAAATTCATGTGCCGTCGCTTGAATTCATAATGTGAGAAATGCATGAGATGATTGCTAGGGCATTATAGATTTTTTATGCTGAAGTTTAATTCTTAGTGATACAGGTTCAATTTGTAAGAACTGATTTTCCTGCTAAGACAAAAAACACACCCTGCAATGAAGCCATAAAACACACCCTGGACAGAAGATAGCAAAGACAGAGCACAGGACATTGTCCTGTCCAAACTTTTCTCCTGCCTTATCTCTGCATCCCCCTCTCCCTCCTCCCTTCCCCCTGATTCAAGTCACCAAAAGTTCACTAAGAATGTCTATATATCACATATGATGTATCTTGTGAATTGTTTTTCCTTTTCATGTTTGGTATCATTTTAAGCGTCTCAGTGCAATTGGTAAAATGGTCTTGATTTCATTGCAGTCATTGGTTTAATGAGAAAGATTGAGAACTTATGAGAATCCTGTTCTCCTCTCTGGGTGATGTCTCTTCAAGATATCTCCCGAAACCAGGTGCTACCCTCCTGGGGTACATAATTTGGCCCCAAAAATATTGGTACAATCCTTTTGTTCTGGTCTGGGTATTTAAGGCTAGGTGACAGAGCAGTCCTTGGGACCCTTTAACCAGGATCATCCTCCATACAGTGCTGTTTCAGTGTGATCCTGTTGGAAAGCACTGACACACCACTGTGTGTTTCTGTCAGGAATGCATTGCTTACTTTTAGAGTCATCTTTGAGTAATTGATGTCATGTATTTATTATTTCTGAATTGGCTTTTAATCACTTGTGTAATTGGCATGATACCTGACAAATAAATGTTACATCTTGATTTATTCTGCATTTTTCAGAAATCATTATTTCTAGTAGATTAATGTGTAGTCTGGTGTTTCTGCAAATCTCTATCCAGGATAGATCAAACTGAAGGCACTAATGAATGGAGCATGGGGCACATCGTTAAGGAGACCTTCCGATTTCTGACTAAATTCCAATAAATTAAGTGAACTTCACTGGAGCGCTGAAAACACATACACGCATTATACCTTCACCCAGGCCATTGGATTTCCGTCGTTGGGCCGATGGGTGGTCCTTACAATTGGTAACACTTATTTTAAGGTCCCATTAGTTAATGCATTAACTAACCATAAGCATAATAATAAAAATACAACTGTTCATTGTTAGTTCACCTTGAGCTCAGGTCCATTTTATAATAATAACAGATACTTTAATAATAGCCTATTAACTTCTTTCACTCAAAATTTGTTACAAATTAATTGCAATGAAACAACAAGTAACAAATGAAAAAGCAGTAGAAAATAGAAAGACAATTAATCAGAACTTTGAAAAATAATTTTTTTACTGTCCATTAGTAAATGTTGAAATTAATATTTAAGTAAGGAGTAATTGACTCCGGAGCGCTGAATTATTAGAAAAATAATGCACACCCGAGGTGGTAATGTGGTCATGATGTGTATATTTTTTTTTATCCTATTGTTGCTTATATTTATTTGTTCTGTCAGTGTCGTTGTGGGTTTTGGTTCTTCTGCTGTTGTCCTGAAGAAACCTTTGAAGTCACTGAAATCATTTGGAGAAGTGATATGGAGCTGTGATGTGGTCAAAACCTGCCTGGAACTACTTCACCTGTTCATTTACTGCACACCTTCGAATGTTCGTCAACCAATCAGAATCAAGCATTCAACATAACTAACGCTGTGTCCCAGTTCGCCTGCTTATATGCCCTAAAAGTATGTACTGTTTTTGTGAAGATAAAGTACATTTGAGTGTGTAGCAGAACAGCAGGCAAGCTTTACCGCTTCATTATAATTGTGTCTTTAACGGGGCGCTCTGACCATACCTGTCAACTTTGGGATTTGAAAATAAGGGAAATCTTCAGGGGGGTGGGGGTTGGATTGGGCTAAGAATCTTTAGCCGATTCTAAAGATTTTAGTGGTCATGTGAATCACAGTACTGATTGCCTACACCAAACACTGATCCCTAAACCTACCCGTCATTGTAACATTAACCAATGAAATTAGCTACAGGGTGGGATTTCCGCTTAACTGGTTTGCGCCCAGTGGGATTTTTTTATTTATTTTTTATAGAAAGATTACAAATACGGGAGAAATACGGGAAAATATTTATAGGGATAGCAATGTAAAATCAAGGAGAATCCCGGGAAAAACGGGAGGGTTGACAGGTATGGCTCTGACGGTTAGATACGGTCATCCTCTCACCGTTTAAACTGCCCTGTCAATCATCATGTCACAAAATCCTCCACATTCAATTTCATTTCATTTCCAAACGTATCGGAGAGAAATGTAGCAGCGTGTGGGATTTTCATAGATAACTCTCCTCGCGTTTGCATAATCATGCATTTAAGAGTTAATGACCAAACGTATCTTTATAAAAGTTCACATTGTTGCTGCAGATGAAATATAATGTGGATAATATTAAATATATATTTTTAATTATTATTATTGATTATCTACTGATTATTAATCACGAGTCAAACCCCTCTCTGCTAAGCCGTTGGTCTCGCACATCCGCCATGTTTGTAGTTTTTATTCCTGTTTGTAGTTCTAGTTGTGCACGGATCTGCATTTCGGATTCCAACCGGAAATAGTTGATAATCCGGGTATCTTTAGAATACTCATTTCAACAAACTACGAAATGAGAAGCAGCATAAGATTAATAAAAGCTTTAGAAGAAGCATCATTGTTAGTGTAGCTTAACCAACGCGTTAACTAATGCTAACAATAGAACCTTATTGTAAAGTGTTACCATTTGAGTATCAGTAATAGATGCTTGACTTAGCAAACACCACTAATAACAATTAAAAGCAATGGCTGTAAATGTGAAATCAGCACATGGATCTGCATGCGAGTGTGTGTGCGAGTGTTTCTAGTAAGACATACACCGCAGAGTCTTTGTTTGCTTCATTGATTTCTGTTGTAAGTCTCCCTCGGGCTGCAGGAACGAGCTGAACTCGACAGGAGGAGGGAACAAACTCTGGTTTTACACCCCCTCCAAACCTGACCTTTTAATCTCACTGTTGTTCTGTTGCCAAGGCGACGTGCCGGCGACCCGCTCCGATCCGAACGGAGCCTTCCAGAAAATCCCAGAGCGTTCCGCCCACCCTTTACCCGCCTTTGTGATGATTAAGTGTCCGCTTGATGGTGTTTACCTGCCGAGACCTCGCTGGAGGAGGAGAATGGAAGCTTGTAATGGGTTTTACACAGTTTTGGCCTGCAGCTGCGGGCGCTGATTGACAGCCATGTTCAGTGGCATTAATGGTTCCATGAAGAACCTTTAACATCCATGGATTCTTTTATAGTGGGAAAAGTTCTTTAAATTATTAAAAATGTTCTGCACACTCAGAAAAATGAAAGGTTCTTTGGGGAGCCAGAAATGGTTCTTCGGTTGCGAAAACCCCCTTTGAAATCGTTTTAAGAGTGTAGAGTGTCAGACCTACATATAGAGTTAAAGGGCTTTTCTTTCATTTCCGCTGTGATGAACAGGGGCGTAAAAGTACCAGCTTTCAGTCAACTCTTTATGACATAATGCTTCGTCACCAGAACGAATCACTATTTATTTGTCACACTATAAGTGAAAAACAGTCACTCTTTAGAAATGACTGAAGTCTTTGTAAACTATTGAGGTTTTTGATAGTAATTCCTTTCAATGGATTTGGAGAAGCTTGAGTCATTACTAGTGGGTTACCATGATCTTCCCTTTAGAATACTGATCCAAATAATTATTAATTCCTTTAGTAACTCTTGAGTCATAACTATCCAAACCCTTACAAAAACCTCAAAAGTTCACAATGACTTCAGTCATTGCTAGAGAGTTATCATGCTTTTCACTTTAGAATAGTGTTACAAATAATTAGAAATTCCTTCTGAAGGATTTGGTAATACTTGAGTCATTACTAGTGGGTAGAATTAATAATAAATGATGCATTATTCACATAAATTATGAACTTGTATATAGTAGTTCTTATAGTAGTCCTCTGAGAGGTATGAACAAATTAAATAATAACATTCAATAATAGTGAACTATACCTCGTTCAGCTGAGCGTATTACTTATTAATTTGTTAATCAGAGTTTCTTGTTAGTTACTAGATATTAATATTCAACACTTTGACACATTTTCTTCTAGATTTGCTGTACAGCAGAAACAAACTTTGTTGCATTATTTTCCTGTGTTGTAAAAAGCACTATATAAATAAATGTGACTTGACTTGAATGTTAATAATGCGTTACTCATTTGTTCCTGTGTTGCTATTCTTTACAGTTTTTTACAATTGTTAAGACACAATTTTGCAAACTATATATAGGCTGGTTTTATCAAATTCACAAAACCACACACCCAAACTGCAAAATCCCTAATATATCCTGCAAAATGAAGCACTGCTACCAAAACTACATATAGCATTATCAAAATCAAACTTTTGCATTCATATTAGCAGGTTTTTGTCTAACGAACTAGACACGGTTAGCCATAATGAAAAGCACTCTCATCTTTAGGATGCTTTGCCATAATACTAAAATAGTTCAAATTGTAGAAAATTCTTCAGATTGTTCATATGCACAGAAATATTTGCAGATACACACACACACACACACATGCAGGTGAATTTTTTTTTTTTTACCAAACAAGTCAGTGCAACATATGCACAGCAGAAATATGTACATTGGACTGAACAAAAATATGCTCACAAAAAAACAATAAACTGAAAAACATTGAAGTGTTAACAATGAAGCATTGAGGTGTTTGGTCAGGTGACACATGTATCATGGAGTGTCATTTTGAATGGCAGTGTTTTGAAATGGCAAACATGTGACTTTATGTCAGATTGTTGTGTGTTATGCAGAGAACCGTGTTCAGTGTGTTTAAAAACGTGCCATGGTAACACTTTATAATAACTGCACGCTATTAATCATTAAGCATTAGTAAACAGTTAATTCATCATTTATAAAGCATTAATAGACATTAATAAGCAGTTCATAAATACAGTTATAAATGCTTTGCTCTTGATTTTAAAGCATGTCTATAATGTGTTTAATAATTGTAATTTCATACTTTATTAATGATCAATTTATCATTTCTAAATAAAGTATTGCATTATTTACAAACCGGTTATTTAGTTGTCAGTGGTTCATAAGATCACTTAGAAAGTGTAAGTAAATGATTAATAAACTGTTTAAATACATATTATTAGTAAGTAATAGTAATAGTTACTTAGTGTGTTAATAAATGCTTTAAAATAGTGAACTGACCACTACTAAATGCTTTATAACTACGTGAATTTACTACATTTACTCACACTTTCTAAGTGATCTTATGAACCACTGACAACTCCTAAATAACTGGTTTGTAAATAATGCAATACTTCATTTAAAAATGATAAATTGATCATCAATAAAGTATGAAAATACAATTATTAAACACATTATAGATATGCTTATAAATCAAGAATAAAGCATTTATAGCCATATTTATAAACTGCTAATAAATGTCTATTAATGCTTTATAAATGATGAATTAACTGTTTACTAATGCTTAACTAATGATTAATAGCGTGCAGTTATTATAAAGTGTTACCAGTGCCGTTTTGAATTGCAAAATGTGTGTAAAGCAGAACATGTGTTCAGACTTTTGGAGACTTGAGAAGAGGTTTTGCTCTCTGTGTGTCAGTTTAAATAATTGTGCTGTGCATGTCGTTTTAGTGTGTAAAGATGTTGTAAAGTGTTACCAGAGGTTCTTTGTGGAGCCATAATGCAAATAAAAAAATGTGCATTTATTTGTACGAGTGGAAATGTCATTGGTGTTGTTCTGAAATCAGCTTCTGGTTTTGTTTAAATTCTGCATTGAGGTTCAGTATGTCCTGAGATCAGCCGTATAATGCATCATGTGTGTGTAGAGCAGTTCTGTGTTTTTATGAGTGTATTTCTGTCTCTGTGCTGTTGAGAAAGCCCAGCGCAGACACCGACTGTGACCCAATTACCCTGAATTGTTCAAGCTCGCTGAAGGCTGTATCACTACAGCCTGACACTAAACCTCTGAAGGAAACACACTCATCATGACTGGCACGATTTAGCCCGCAGTAAAACACACAAGCTCTGTGAGATGAGTTCGGGAGTCACTGATTACTATCATACATAAGTGTGCTTCTAATACGAGGGTGTTTCCCAAATGAAGAGATCAGCACAACGTCAAATGACCAGAATGCACTGTTTCGAAAAATAATCAATGCAAGATGGCAGGGTCAGTTTTAAATTGTAAAAATATTTCACAATATTACTGTTTTTACTGTATAGTCATGGTGAGCAGGACTGGAGAGTCTTCTTTCGAAAAAAAAAAAAATATAATATATATATATATATATATATATATATATAGTTCATCATAGCACTAAATTAAATAATTTAATGCAATAAATAATTTACTGTATAGTAAAATACACTCATTATTAATTCAGTTTATTGCATTGGATAAATTATTGAGCTGATGCACGATGTTATCGATATCATTTGGTTTGCATTTAATATTTCAGAAATCTTTTCACATTGAAATCACGTGTTTGTACATAGGCAGTGAAACAGAGCCGCAGTTTTCCTGAGATGAACGTGTGTGTGTGTGTGTGTGTGGTGTGTGTGTGGTAGTTTTCTGAGGAGGTGTTTTACCTGAGAGTTGATATGCAGAGAAAACAATGAGAGGTGGAAAATAAAAGTGGGTGAAGTTGCCCGGAGCTCAGTGAACACAAGTGTGTCGTTTGTGTGTGCGTGTTTGTGTGTGTGTGTTTGTGTTGTTTGTGTGTGCTGCGTGCGTGCGTGCAGTGCGTGCATGTGTGCTGTGTGAGTGTGTGTATGTGCGTGTGTGTGTAGCTGTGGCAGTTCTTCCTCCACCTGTGAACCCACAATCAGACTCCATCAGATCAGCCTGAGGGACTGAGAAGAGAAGGAAAATATGAAGAGAAGCAGGAGGAGAGATACAGCTACTATCTGTGTGTGTGTGTGTGTGTGTGTGTGTGTGTGTGTGTGTGTGTGTGTGTGTGTGTGTGTGTGTGTGTGTGTGTGTGTGTGTGTGTGTGTGTGTGTGTGTGTGTGTGTGTGTGTGTGTTTCTATAGATTATTATAATTTTTCCTGTTATATAAAGTACACTAGCGTTCAAAAGTAGTTTGAAAAGCTCACCAAGACTGCATTTGATCCAAAATACAGTAAAACAGTAATTAACAGTAAAACACTAATCATGGCTGCAATTATTTGATATGCAGTAAAAATTATTAAATATTATTACAGTTTAAAATAACTGTTTTCTATGTGAATATATTGTAAACTGTAATTTATTCCTGTGATCAAAGCTGAATTTTCAGCATCATTACTCCAGTCTTCAGTGTCACATGATCCTTCAGAAATCATTCTAATATGATGATTTGATGCTCAAGAATCATTTCTGATTATTATCAATGTTGGAATTTTTTCCCAGCATTCTTTGATGAATTGAAAGTTTAGCAGCATTTATCTTAAATAGAAAGCTTTTGTAACACTGTACACTACCGTTCAAAGGTTTGAGGTCAGTAAGATTTTTTTGGAAATAAATGAAATAAATGAATACTTCTATTCAGCAAGGATGCTTTAAACTGATCAAAAGCGATAGTAAAGACATTTAAAATGTTTCACTCCCTTCATAACAAACTCAGGCAACAGCTGGTGCAAGTATGGATGAATCAGCTGTCAATCAAAACATCTTGGTTCCGGGAAACAGCGCCACTTTGGACTTTTGGAAACACATGATGAAGAAAATCACTGAAATAAGTTAGTGGGGATGTTTAAGTATGTAAACTTGAGAACAAACTCTCTTCTGTTCAACATTTGTTCTTGGGAAGCTGATATATTCAGTTCCGTCACTGTCAGTGGAGTGTTAAACTTTAATTCAGTGCATGCAACAGGAACGTCTGTCAGAACACACGAAGGCTTGAGCGTCAAACTGCGGTTTCTGATCAGTTGCATCATGAGCGGATAATGAAGCTGCTGTCCGTCTGCTTGTTCTCCAGACTGATGGATCATCACTCGCTGTGACTGTCCAGAGTCATTCATCATGGAGACCTTTCAAATCACTCCCGCTTTCTTGGAGTCACACTGATGAGGATTCAGTGTCATAAAACACGTTTCCTCTGAACGCCACGTCAGGTGACAAATGAGATGTGCTTGTGACACCATTTAAAGCAGATGCAGAAGCTTTTATGGATAGTTCCATCAGTTCCCCCAACAGTTTCCCATAATGCATCCTAGAAGCGAGTAATAATCCCATAGAAAGCGAGTACATGGAATGTCCGTCATTCACAGCGTTCTTTGATTATATTTTGGCTAATTTCATGATACTTTCATCAGTCAGTAACAGTGAAGTACATTGTATAACGCCACTTAACACTTAACGTTTTACCATGCTTTTACCATATTACCATTCATTCTGCAGATTTCCTCCCACAATAAGTGTTACAGGTGATCTTGTTTGGTCGCCCGAGTATGTCTCTTTTAATTTTTTTTTTTTAAATGTTTGATTATTATTATTTTATTAAAAATTTTTTATATATATATTTTTTTAATTTAATCAACCTATTTTATCTTATTCACCTCCACATTTTTTTTTTTTTTTTTTTTTTTTAATCAATGGCATACAGTGCATCCGGAAAGTATTCCCAGCGCTTCACTACTTCCACATTTTGTTATGTTACAGCCTTATTCCAAAATGGATTAAATTAATTATTTTCCTCAAAATTCTACAAATAATACCCCACAATGTCAATGTGAAAGAAGTTTGTTTGAAATCTTTGCAAATTTATTAAAAACGAAAAAAATGAAATCTGTATCTCTCCACAATAGCTTCATAATTTGAGGTATGGTCATGTTATTAGCACAAGCAAAGTATGATGACACTGATGTTCTTCTGAAGAACTTCAAAACTCTGGGTTATGGGTTTGATCAAGTCCTTCACCACGAGCATGAGTAGTGATAGCGACGCTGTCTTAAACACACAAATTCAATTTGTTTGCAGGCGTTTTCATCAGTCTGACCGGGATGAAGTCACGCCATCCGATGTCTGACGGGTTTCAGTGATGAATCATATTAGAGCTCTTCTATGACAGACTGAATGTGTGAGAAAGGAGCCGCTGTAATGTTCATTTACTTTAGATTGAAGATGAATAATGTCATCAGGCAGATCTTCCTCCTCTGCATCTCTAATGTTCCTCCTATCAGTCTCTCTGCATCTCATCCTTTCTTCCTGTTTTACATCCTAGCACACACACACACACACACACACACACACACACACACACACACACACACACACACACACACACACACACACACACACACACACACACACACACACACACACACACACACACACACACACACACACACACACACACAGATATTATATATTTATATATATATATATAAATGGTATACTACCATTCAAGGTTTGGGGTCAGTGAGATTTATTCAGATAATATTTTTCAAAGAAATGATTTTTTTTATTTTTTATTCAGCAAGGCTCAAAATTGATCAAAAGTGACAGTAAAGACATGTATTTTGTTAAAAGATTTCTATCTATTTCAAATAAATGCTGTTCTTTTGAACTTTCTATTCATCAAAGGATCCTGATAAGAAATGTCACAGTTTCCACAAAAATAGCACAATTTTATATTACTAGATACTAATTTATATTCAGGTTAAAATACCTAGGAGTAAATCACGATACAGGAATTATAAAGGTTAAAACTTTGTGAGATGGGAACAACGTTTTTAAAACACTATTGTGAATAATTCGCTTTTTTTTTATTTTAATACAACTATTGGCAATGATGTTCCTAACGGATGCAATCTTAATAACCTAACTGTGATAACAGTGATAAACCCCAACTACACTTCCAAAATGAAATCTGATTTCAATGTTGTTTTGAATGATTTTACTGAGAGAAAGCATGGAAATGAAGGGATTTGTTGAAAGTCACTGGTGTTTGTTTGAATCATATTCCGAGCAGGTACATCTGATTTTCCACGAGCTGATTCCTGATTCCTGATTCCTGAAGTGTGTCTCCAGATTTGCTGCTCGAGTCGCTGCGCTCTGTCTCTGGGGATTAAATGCAAAAACTGATTATGAATCAGCACCTCTCATCTGAAGAACATCGTGTAAACATTCTGCTCATATTGATTTGAGCTTCAGCACCTCCAGGCTTCACCTTGAAACGGGTGTCTCATGCATCTGTAACGTCACTGATGTTCCTCATGCCAGGATGCGTTTATTAATGCTGTTTTACTAAGGAAAGAGTTAGTGATTGGATCAAACCCATGACCTTGCATGTGTAATGGATGCATATGATTCCTCATATGTGTCCTGTTAAAGAGAGAGGCCTGCTCTTAATTTTGCAAGCATATTCTAATCATTTTCACATGCTGGATCTCTTTTACTTGGGTAACCACCCTAGCAACCACATAGAGACATGAAAAAAAAAAAAAAAAATACAGGCAAAACCATTGTTGTACACACAGTTTTTCTATTTGCATCTATAGATTTTAATTATAATACATATCTTTAAAGGGCAACTCTCGCCAAAAATGCAACCTAGGGTCTTTTTGTGAATCTACCCGAGGCAAACTTTCGTCTAAAAGCATAATTAGGATGGAAACGCCACTTTTAAGTTTGTCCGTATTTTCGTTTTCGGTCAAAATGCGTTTTGAATGGGAGTGAATGGGAGTGAATGGGGCACGACTATGATAGAATCAAAAATCGCTATTTTTAAAACACTAAGAAGACTCGACACAACATGACACTTTGCTCTCAGTATCACCAGAGGCTCTACACATGAACTCCAGCATTGAGAACATTGTTTGTGTGCACAGAGTTTACTAAAAATAAAGATTTTGAACAACTCACTGTCTCTGTGTCCGCCGGCATTTTGACAGTCAAAAATTGTCGATCTCCGAATGCGAATGAACTGACTCTGAATTTTAGTATTGCTTCTTATATTAGGATCCTTTTTCAAATACAAGGTCAATATTGATTTTCACTAACGACAAAACAACAAATTATCCGTGAATTTATATGGAACTAAGCTTTAGGAGCTTTCCATCTTTACTCTCCTCCCTGTTACGTTGCATTCGGAGATCGACTATTTTTGACTGTCAAAATGCCGGCGGACACAGACACAGTGAGTTGTTCAAAATCGTTCTTTTTAGCAAACTCTGTGAAAATACGGTAAAACTTAAAAGTGGCGTTTCCATTCTAACTATGCTTTTAAACAAAAGTTTGCCTCGGGTAGATTCACAAAAAGACCCTAGGTTGCATTTTGGCGAGAGTCACCCTTTAAGACCTTATGTAGCTCCGCCCCTTTTCAGCGCTGCGCTCGTTGTCTTTTGTCTTCCGGTCTGTATTTTCACAGCGATCTTGTGTATTTATGAATGAACGGCTCGTTTTAAAATCTTCCCGGTCGACTGATATTTGTTAAGACATCTGCTTTAAACATTACAATCCTCATGATAACTTTCGTTAACTTTACATTAAGTAAATCCACTTCAAAAGCTAATTACTGGACAGCAATGCCATAGAAATATACAGAGCAATCGCAAAACCGGAAGTTCAAAGACAGTATTCTAAAGATGGCGGTGCTCTCGTTTCTCTGGGGCATGAGGTCTTTACTCAAACGGTGAGTTTGGGTCAGAAAGCTGTACTTCAGCAGCTTTACATACAACAAACTTTAGATTTTTATTCCTATCTATATTCTGAAGGTTTTACATTTACATTTACATTTACATTTATTCATTTAGCTGACGCTTTTATACAAAGCGACTTACAATTGCTATATATGTCAGAGGTCGCACGCCTCTGGAGCAACTAGGGGTTAAGTGTCTTGCTCAGGGACACATTGGTGTCTCACAGTGGATTCGAACCCGGGTCTCTCACGCCAAAGGCATGTGTCTTATCCATTGCGCCACCACCCCTATTATTTTAATAACATTTTATTCCTAAAAACACATGGGAGAAATTGTTTTGTTGTTGTTTGTTTCTCTGGCCGTTGACAGTATTTCCTGATTTATGGAGTGATAAAAACAGATTAAAAACCTTTGACTCTTAACTCTTACATGGCTTCATCCAATGTTCATATTTCTGCTCTGGAAATATATGAGAATTAGCGCACATTTAATTGGATAATGCATCATTTGAATATTTAGAAAACGAAATACATACATATAAAAAAATACATGTTAGTTGAAAATGTTCACCCTATTCCATTTTCTTCATAAATAATAATTTTCGGTAACACTTTATTTTACAGTGTTCTTGTTACATATGTTTCATGTACTTACCATAGTAATAACAGTAAATTATGCATAATTACATGCAACTAACTCTCAACCAAATACTAATCCTACCCTAACCCTAGTTGCTTAATATTACTCAGTACTTAAATGTATAATTACACTGTAACAATGACACCTTAAAATAAAGTGTAACCTAATTTTCTTCTGTTATTAAAGCCGTATTAATGTGTCATTTAACTATGATATGTCATATTGATGTCTTTCTGTCTGAGCATTGATGTGTTTGTGGTTTATGATTGAATCGCCCTATTAAAATGCATTGGGTCTAGACGTCTGCATATCAAACCTCAGACGTCTGTCAGTCAGTCATGTTTTCTCCTTCTCCTGGTCAGAGGTGAGACGCTTCTGTGATCGTGTCTCTGGTGTGTGATATTAAAGAGAAGCTGAAGCACAGATCCTCAGGACTCAAACGCGTTCACATACAGGAGTATTTCGAGTAAACGCGTGTCTGTGGTCTTTGCCAATGGGCATGTGAACAACATTTGCTGTCTCTCTCATCAGTGCCGGTGTTTATACAACTAACGCATCCTTTATTTAGTATCCATTCCTTCTCCTATATTTCAACTGAAGCCACTTAATCAAAATAACTATTTGTTAATGTTCTCATTCAGATTAATAGGTTTATAAAAGAGGTTATGAGTGTGGTTATGCAGTTAGCTTGATATAAAAATCAATTTTATGATGCATATTTGGATACTTGTCACATTTATAAATGTCTGAATGGCATTGCATTGAAAAAATATATATCAAACTCAACCACATATATTTTCAAGCCAAATATTATATTATTTTACAAAAAAAGATGTTTGTTTCATTTGAATCAATGCTAAATCAATACATCTATAGTGTTGCATTCGAAGCAACATATTGAGACGATGAAATGAAGAAGAAAATATCCTCAGACATGCAGATGTTTGATCTAATGAGTCACATTTGAGCGTCCAAATCATTTTAGGACCACCATATGCCACTATCCTCATATACCTCTGATTTCTCTATCTTTTTTTGCTCAAGTATGCATGAATGAGATTCACACTAGTCTTCTCTGAGTCATACTGAGATCTGCTATTAAAATATAAATCAGGAGGAATATGTCAACACATGGGTTAACAGAGGATCTCTCTCTCTCTCTCTCTCTCTCTCTAAGCACTGAACCCTTCAAGTTTTCATAATTTGCATAAGAGATCCTGCATAATTGGCCATTTAACAGCAAAATAATCACAAAAAGTGCAGTGCTACTTAAAGTTATCGACACATTAGTGTGACTAAGAAACATACTTGAATGAGAAAATTATACGGAAAATAATACAATTATAATCATTCAAAATTGGATTCAAAATTGTATAATTTGTGCATTAGGTCTTAAAGTGACAGCAGCATAATTGACCTGTTGCCATCCGTCAATTAATGTTTAAATCAAAAGAAAAAGTGAAAAATCACACTGCTCTTGCCTGAATAACTTTAGTAGCTTTAATAAGAACCGCTGTGTATTACTTCACTGATGACTGTGCAGTGTTTTATTTTTGATCATTTCTGCAGTCTTTTCTGAATACTAAACCCAGCTGAAAAAAAATTAAAGCACGGTTTATTTCAATTTGTATCTTTTTCCTATGTTTGTAATATGTTTGCTCTTATTTATAATAACAATATTGTTGTGTGTAAGAATTTGGTAAGACGCAAAAATAAACAAGATTATTGCATTTTTTAATTGTCCTGTACATCTAGTGTCATACATATTATGGTACATATGGAATCCTAATAAAATAATCAAATTGTATTTGGAAATTACCGGCACAAAATCATAAAACAATAGTGAAATCCTGGTGGGACTTGTATAAGACTGAAATGAATCACAGCAGGCATAATTTAGTCTGGATTTTATGCAGCATTATGTCTTTAAAAAAATATATTAAAAAAAGTTACAAAATTCTGTATTATACATTTTTAAGGCCAGACAAGTAGTTTATTATTGAGGGTTGATTTGTAAAGAAGGACTACACGCCTGCGCACATATATATTCAAACGCGCAACACGTAATGCGCATGTGCACGACGTCTGCGTTTTCGCGTTGAGGTTTGCGCAGAGATAACGGATAATCGTTCGCACCTTTGAACCTATTTCAGGGAGTGTGTTCTCGAGACACCCGGCACTGTTTGAGCGGATGGGCGGCCGGAGCGCGTTAGGGTTTTCCTGTGAGAACGGTGTCGTGTTAGCGACCCCTGAGTTAATAACTAATGATCTTCACAACAGAAGTGAATCAATCAATCAAAACTAACTTTAGCTGGACAATAACTTTATCCTAGAGCTGTTGTAAAGCCTAAACAATCTGTTACGGTAATTTCCTGTTATCACTGTAAAGCTGCTTTGAAACAATCTATATTGTTAAAAGCGCTGTATAAATGAAGGTGACTTGAGTTGACACTGAATTTTGAGCAGGCACAGAGCAGCCTTAACCTGGCCGTGTAAAGATGCCTTTAGTGTATATCCAACTCTGATAGACGTTGTAAAGAAAAGCCTGTTAGATTGTTAGGAGCTCATCTTTATTAATATTCACCAGCAGACAAAGAGCTAAATGCTTTAGAGAAAGAGCAGGATACTCTCAAGGTTTGTGTGAGTCAGACAGAGAGAGAGAGCAAATGTGTGTGTGTGTGTGTGTGTGTGTGTGTGTGTGTGTCTGTGTTTGTGCTGCGACACAAAGAGTGAATTCATCCATTCAGACCTTCAAGTGTGTGACTCATCCATTACATCCACCACTGTGTTCCAGAACCCATGAGCTGCCTATCTAGACAATATTTTAAGACTCAGACCCCCAACACAAAAGCACTTTGGCGGGTTGAATTTCATATATAATATGTACATTTTTGTCAAGATTGTAGTCAAGAATATAGATTTTTCTAAACATATTGATCCTGAAAAACCTGAAACACTTGCAATACTCATTTCCCACAGAATAGACATGATAAAAGCCTCTCTCTCATCTCTCCGACAGTGAGTGACACACAAACCCGCCTCTCCTCACTCACTCGCTTCAGTTGATGTGAATGAATTGTTGCTGTTACAGGGCTTGAATTTCGATGTGGGATTGTGCATATTGTGTATAATTTTACTCATTCCCGCAGATTTTGTGCTCACACCTAAAGTGCGTGAACATAAAGCCTCCTCTCAGAACTAAACTGAGTAATTTTTCGCAGCTTATTGCACTTAAACAGTCAAATACACACAAACTAAAGTCAAAATGCAGGTCTTGGCGAGTATTCACATGTAAACAGTAAGTTGTTTTAAGTGAACGTAAACAGTCGAGAAAGAAAACGCATGTGTAACCGTATAATGAATCCATGTGTCAAGTCTTAAAGTGACAGCAGCCTAGTATTCCTGCTGCCAAATTATGAGATCATATTAAAAATATCAATATGGCGGTTTTCCCCCATGATATTTATGTCAAAATTGTGGCTTATTTGCGAGCATAGGCACATGCAATGCCTGAGCATAAATCCGGCTCGGGTCAGAGGTCACTCTTCCGCCGGAACTAGACTTGCGTACAGCCATTGCTGGAAGCCAGTGATTAGTTTATAAAGTTATAAATATGGATATTTTTCTTACACAAACGCATCACAAAATCGCTTCAGAAGGCCTTTATTAATCCCCTGGAGTCGTATGGATTATACTTTTATGATGGATGGATGGATGATCTTTTTTGGTAAGGTACCATTTACTCCCATTATAAAGCTTGGAAGAGCCAGGATATGTTTTCATATAACTCTGATTGTGTTCGGCTGAAAGAAGAAAGTCATATACACCTAGGATGGCTTGAGGGAGAGTAAATTATGGGAGAATTTTCATTTTAGGGTGAACTATCCCTTTAACTAATAATCAGAGCATGGAAAATTTGGTCTTAAAAACTAAATTTTTAAAGGAACTTTGACTAACATTATAAGAAAAGGACTGCAGATGAGTTTCTTTTATTTGCATCGCTCTGGTTTGTTTTCCACGCAGGAGATCCTCCAGTGTGTCTGACAGTGAGGTTCATGCACTTCTGTAAAGCACAGAGGGGAACATCTCCGCACGAGCAAGATGTCAGAGTACAACTGTGTCATCTCAACACACACATTTTGTGAGAATATGCCAAAAATAAAACATCCTCTCTTGTTGCCATTCCTGGAAAAAACCAAGCTGAGCTGACAAAGACTGTATAGCCTCACAGAGTGTGTGACTGCTGCGTTTGAGTCTTTAAAAGAAAGATTTACACCACTAGTACACACTTTTTAGGCAGCATTACCTTCAACGAAACAATGACATTCACTGTTTAAAAGTTTGGGGTCAGTAAGTTTAAAAAAGAAGAAGAAATGAATGCTTTTATTCCGCAAGGATTCACTAAATTGGTCTTACAGACATTACAGAAGTACAGACGTTATTTCAGATAAACGCTGTTCTTTTGGACTTTCTTTTCATCAAAGACTCTTGAAAAAAATGAAGCATCACATCTGTTTCCAACATTGATAATAATCAGAAATGTTTCTTGAACATCAAATCCTCATATTAGAATGATTTGTGAAGGATCATGTGACACTGAAGACTGGAGTAATGATGCTGAAAATACAGCTTTGATCACAGGAATAAATTACATTTCATTATACATTAAAATAGAAAACAGTTCTTTTAAATTGTAATACTATTTCACAATTTTACTGCTTTTACTGTATTTTTGATCAAAAAAATGTAGTGAGACTTAACGACCCCAATAGTTCAGTCAGGGTTATTACCGTTAACTAAAAAATGATATAGACATTGATTGAAAGAAAATAAAGTATTAACTAATTGCATTTATTGCAATTCAGCTAGTTGCATTATTTCTTTTTTTTTAAAGTTGGAATACTAAAAATACTTTTTTTTTTTTACAAAAAATTAATTGAAATGTAAAAAAAAAAAGAAGAAGAAAATAATTCAAAATATGAACAAAAAACATAATAGTATATATCAATAACACTAAAATAACATGGGGCGGAGTAAGTTATTGAAACAATTCTGTGTCAGTAGAATAACATACACAATAAGAGCAGAACATGAATGATGATATGGTGATTTTCTGCTTCTTCCTGTACAGTGTGGATGAGTCGGGAATGAAAGCAGAAGTTCAGATGTCAGTGTGATTCAGAGACGCCGTGTTTCCCCTGCGGTGTCTAACGTCTGTCTGATCAATTATCTACATGCGCTGACTCTAATCAGTCTTCTCTTGTGACACTAACGAGTTTAATTTTGACATATTCATAATGAGCACAATTCATCAGGATATGTATTCTTGAGAAATGTAGCATGGCAACCAGAGTTACAGCCAAACCAGCACAGTTTACCACAGTTTACCACAGTTCACCACAGCTTTTGTTGCCATTAGGTTTAAACTCCTAAAACATGTTTTAGTTTTGCACATGCAAACACTAATCTTTTCTGTGATTGCAAAAATGTACAGTATATATACTGTATGTATATATATATGTGTATATATAAAAAAAATGATATATTTATTTTATTTTTAAAATTAATAAATATTAAAATAATATTTAACAATAACATCATCATTTTCTGTAAAGCTGCATTGAAACTATATATATATTAATTATTTACTTATTAATATTTATTTATTTATTTATTAAATTAATAAATTGTATTTGCTTGAAACAATGCATATTGTGAAAGGCGCTATAATACATAACTGACTGATATGACTTATGATTTTTCAGTTGTAAAACTATCTGTTGCAACTCTGGCATTTTGGCTGGAAGGGTAAATCGTTGTAAGGGTTTTATCTGCAGAATATCTGGCCTTGTTTATATTGTTTTGCACTGAATCTGGTGGTTATGCCGAAAACGTTTACGCCACACGCAGACTGACACAGGGCACTGGAAACAAATGAACAGCTGTTGCCATAGTAACCAGGGTTGACGGGAAGCTGCCAACTATTGTTCCTGCTGCCAATGGGGAAGCTTCTGTGTGTTTGAAAAGCTCTTAATTAATTAGCACAGGTTTACAAAGTGACCGTATCGATGAACATGTTTAAATCTGGAAATTTTTCACACTTTAAAGGTCATTGGCACATTACATCTCAAACATCACCCACTGTCAAATTATAACTAATTACTTCATGCCCGACTACATAAACAGGGTCCATTAGTATGTAAAAGATATTTTGGTAACACATTTTAAAATAAGGTCTCATTTGTTAAAGGTAGTTAATGCATTCACTTACATATACCATAAATTAGCAATATATTTCTGTCATGACAAAGTGTTTGGCATGGTAATGTACAGTATATGACAATGTTGATATGTTTGGTCTTGGTGGAATAGATCTTCTACGCTGCTTATGTTATTGCTGCTGCTAATACATACATAAAATGCTGCTGTGTGCAAGTAAGAAATGCTGTTGCTGTACAATATAGCACACACAAATTACCCATTGCAGATCTATACATGCAAAAAATGTTTGATTCAGGCCTCAAGTTTGATAAAAAAAAAAATAATACGTCGTAAAATCATGTTTCTTTCACTTACGACGTCTAGCAAAACTTAAAGGTCCCGTTTTCCCTGTGTTTTTGAAGCTTTGATTGTGTTTACAGTGTGCAATATAACATGTGTTCATGTTTCGCGTGTAAAAAAAACACAATTTACTTATCTGTATACCGCTGTTTTCACTGTCCTAAAAACGGGCTGATGTCTTCCTTGTTCTATGAAGTCCCTCCTTCAGAAATACGTAACGAGTTCTGATTGTGCCAGCGGTTCCTGTGTTGTGATTGGACAGAAGCTTAGGGCACGTTGCCCGGAAAGGTCACGCCTCTTACCATAACGTGGAGATGCATGCGCTCAGCTCATGCGTCCCTGGGAAGGCCAAACAAAGGTGATTTGACTCCGGGATGAAAATAACAGCGTCTCCACGACATGGCGACAAACACACTCTACAAACGCAACTCTTCCTCTTCTCCGTGGGAGCGCAACAAGACCACACCCCCTTTTTTTGTGTATTCCTGTGGGCGGAGGTTAGTCAAAAAACTGTTGTAGTGACATCATTAAAGCAGGAAGTAGAGGGATGTGGTCCAAACCGGCCGTTCGCTGTAGGCTTTGAAAGGGGACTTCTGTTAAATAAAATATCTCGCTTGGCATTGAACTTTGAGCTTTATAATTTGACAGGTATTATTTATGCTCTAACAGCAACATTACACACTAACTAAAGTTTGAAAAATGGGATCACGAAGAACAGGACCTTCAAATCTTTTCTCTCTCTAAAGAACTTTGAAATAGTTATCCATGCATGCGTTCATCACCTCACGCCTTGATTACTGCAGTTCACTTTATTATGGAGTTAACCAATCATCTATTGGGCGTCTTCAAATGGTCCAAAATGCTGCTGCCGGGCTGTTGACTGGTAGTCGAAAATTCTTTACATTTTAACTTCTCTACACTGGATGGAGAATCTCCGAATGCGAATGATCTGACTCTGAATTTTAGTATTGCTTCTTATATGAGGATCCTTTTTCAAATACAAGGTCAATATTGATTTTCACTAACGACAAAACAACAAATTATCGGTGAATTTATATGGAACTGAGCTTTAGGAGCTTCCCATCTTTACTCTCCTCCCTGTTACGTTGCATTCGGAGATCGACTATTTTTTACTGTCAAAATGCCGGCGGACACAGAAACAGTGAGTTGTTCAAAATCTTTCTCTTTAGTAAACTCTGTGAACACAAACACTGTTCTCAATGCTGGAGTTCATGTGTAGAGCCTCTGGTGATACTGAGAGCAAAGTGTCATGTTGTGTCGAGTCTTCTTAGTGTTTTAAAAATAGTGATTTTTGATGCTATCATAGTCGTGCCCCATTCACTCCCATTCACTCCCATTCACTCCCATTCACAAGGCAATTTGACCGAAAATTAAAATACGGTCAAACTTAAAAGTGGCGTTTCCATTCTAATTATGCTTTTAAACGCAAGTTTGCCTCAGATAGATTAACAAAAAGACCCTAGGTTGCATTTCGGCGAGAGTTACCCTTTAATGTATTATTTAACTTTGTGTCTGTAATTTTATAGATTGTAACTTTTGTCTTTGATTATATTGTCCTGTTCAGCACTTTGGTCGTGGGTTGTTTTTAAATGTGCTTTATAAATAAATAATGAAATGAAATGAAATACAGGTGGAGCTGGGGAAGGTGGATGGTTTCTGTAAGCGTGCTGTAATGCTACAGCAAATGCTGATCAAGTGTTTGAAGGTTGAGCAGCTCATTGGCTACTGATACAGCAGGAACCAATCAGCTGAGCCCTATAGAGAATAATGTGATTGCAAGAGGAATTGAGTTAAGAACCAATCAGCCTGCGCCATCTAGAGTTTCATGACAGAACTTTGTATATTTTACAGCATTTATTAACCTTTGTTAATGTTAGTTAATGTTTATTTTAGTTCACAGTCCATTTATTAAAGATAACAGATACAACTTTTGATCTTAGAAAAATGATTACGATTATTAAATGCTATGTTATTTCATGTTAACTAATGTAGTTATCGAATGTTAACAAATTAAACTTTGCTGCAAAGTGTTTTCTTATCAGAGAATGCACATGTGTTCATGTGTAAAGCTTCATTAACATAAAATTTCAAATATCCCAGGACACAAACTCAGATGATGCTTTACAGCACAATTGGAATTTGTCTCATATCTGAAGTTTGCAATCGTTGATTCTGTTAACGACAGGGGCGGTTCTATAAGGTCAGGGGATATTCGGGGCTTTAGCCCAAACTAAAATTGGGTATTTTTATTTAAAGGAATTAATTCACTATAAAAGCGATTTAAGGGAATAAAGAAAAAGAAAGGCTTATTGTATTAGTGAAATAATTTTAACTATTTGCAAATTATATTTTATTTTTAATTATGCATGTATTCTCTCTAAATGAATCAAAGGAATTATAGCATATTTTCAATTCAAAAAGGCACAATTTAATTAATAAATAAATAAAGTTGAGTAATTTGCGTCACCGGATACAGTCGGTAGTTGAACATTTCTATTGTAAAACAGTCAAATATTAAATGTTTATCTAATTACATTTTACCAGGAATTCGTTCACTTCTTTAATTATTTTGACATCGATGAGCGAGACCGCTGAACTTTTAGTCTTCCTAACAAACACAGCGGTGCGTGATGGAGTGCATCAGAGCAACATCAAGAATATCAAATATATTGCAGTGAATCTCTCATTTGCATCTTAAGTTTATTGCCAATAATAATAACAGGTTTGCGAAAGTGAACTCGGTGAGCACGCGCAAAACACATCTTCAGCACGGCGACTCATTTAAATGCCTCTGATTGGCTGATGCGTTCAACAGACATGTCTGTGATTGGCTACAATGCTCAACGCTGCAAAAGCACGTCGTAAGTTCCTATAATGCAAAGGGAAAAATATAAATAAAACTGTAATATGCACTTTTCATGATTAGGTAATCGCGGCTGCTGTAATCTTATACACATTTGTTTTTCTGATTAATTGTTTTGGTCTATGAGAAAGACAAGGTAACAAAATATTCGGGGCTTTACTAAAAACATTCGGGGCTTAAGTCCCCTTAGCCCAGCCCTAGCGCCGACCCTAACGATCTGGGCCCGGTTTCCCGATAACGTTGTCTCTTAGCGCGCTACGAAGACTCGGAAGGTATAACTTAACTAAAGGTATACCATTACTAGGCGTGTTCCCCGAACTATACCTTAGGAAGCTGCTTAAGATATACCTTCGTGCGACGTTACCCGGTGCTGTCCGTGGCGATGCTGCTGAATCTGCTGATATCGATGACTCGAGAGTCAATTATTCTCTTGTCCAGGCGCTGTTTCACTGATATATGCTAGAAAGCTGTGTTCTTTATAAAAGAAGCACTTCAGAAATAGTTGAAATTACATTTATTAGGACTATTGGATATTATAAAAAATAATCCAAACTATAATAGCCTATAATAGCATAGCCTACATATTTTAAAATTGTAACATATATTGCTGCCACAATAACCATTTCAAAATTTGTACGTGCTTTCTTCTCTTTCACATTTTTTGTTCGCTGAGGTCGAGCTGCGATGAAATATTGTTCTTGTAAAAACTTTCCAGCATTTCAGTAATAAAAGTGTACATCTAACGTACGGTGCTCGGCAGTGATCAAAAAGGATTTAAACAGTGCATTTTGAATCTCTTCTTGTAAACTCAGAGATGTGGATTCAGACGGCAATTAAATTACCACACGACCTGTTTCTCAAAAAACAGTAGGTATTTGGCCAGACTTACCCCTGTAAATGTTTAAAATACCGTACGAGCCCATGATAAACAATATTAGCGTCCGAATAGGACTTAACTGACAGTATCCTATGCTTTCACTGGCCTTTAAAAGCGCTCTTTAATTAAATGAATAATATTGTATAATAATATAATAAAAAATTCTAACAACAATCAGTGCAATTTTATTCTTTGCATGACAACACTTGAATTAGCCTAACTGAACACTGTCTGTGTGTATTAAAACTTCAGAATTATATTCGTATAGCCCTGCAACAGTGATAAGGTGAAGCTCAGAGTGGTCCAGACCAAACTTCCGAACGTTTGACTTACAGAAAATATACTTAGCGTACGAACGTGTCGGGAATCGTGCCATAACGTTAAGAGAGAGGTTAAGGAATAGGTTAAGGAATAGGTTAAGAACTACTTAGCGATAAGAACGTTTTGGGGAACCGGGCCCAGTATTCTATAAGTTGTTTGACTTGAGGTGACTTGACTTGATCTTTAAAAGAATTCAGTAATGTTTATGCCAAAACACCACAGCAGACGAGCAGGACTGAATTGAATAAATGAGTGATGTGTCTCCTCTCATCCCTCTATATCCAGACAGAGATGTAGTTACAGGTGATGGTTTTCTCCGTTCTCGAGGACAGATAACAAGATGTCATGTTTCCTTAGCGCTCGTTAATCTATAAAAACACAGTTTTTGTTAGTCTTTCCATCCACAGATTTGATCTCACTTCTCTTTCTGAAGCCTTGTGTGAAGTGCAACCATAAGTGCCTCTTTCTGTTTGGATATTGACGTGGATTGCAGTTCGCACTTGAGGCAACATATAATTTCTGTCTGAACCTAGTGGTGCATGAAAGCGCATTTGCGTAGCTAGAAGTACACATCGCATTGGTTGCATTGCATATTGTGTGGAGCAAGTTTTGGGCCTTACACTAAACAGCGAACAAACACAAAAACTATGCTCAGTCGAGCCCCCAAAGTGAATAAAATCCTACCATCCCCAAATCAAATGGCTCACTTCAGGCGACGTGTGCAGTCAGTGAACTAAATTTACAAATGGATGGGTAATGTCAATAGACAATTAGGAGTTCACTGGCTCTCCCCACCGAAAGCTCATCAGAGAGCTGGTAATTAGAACAAACTGAGCTTAAGTGCTCACAAACGAAAGAGCCGATCGCTGCAAACAGCAGGTCAAGGGCTTTAGTCAGTGACACACAGCCCAAATGAAGCTTCACGCTCCGAGACACTCAGCATGAGCGAGAGAGAGAGAGATAAGGGCACGCCTGGAGCTGACGGACATCTCGTGTGTGTTTAGACACCTTTTCCCTGTAATGCAAATGATTGCATTTACAAATCACGGAGTTATATTTCTGAATGATCTCTAGCCTTTGCATTATCCTTGAGATGTCTCTGGTTTCTGCTTCATTGGATGCATTTTTTGTATTTAAGTTTATAAATAGGTTGTTGCTACCCTGGAAATCCAGAGTTCTCGGCGAGAGCACAAGTTGAATTTGCTCAGCGAGTTTACTCTGGCGTTGAGTAATGATGCTCATTAAATATGCGCTTGTATCCGAGCTGCACCAATCACATCGGGTTATCTGATATAGGCGGGGCCAGAGGCGAGCTAAAGATGACGACGGCGCTGTGACGTCGAAGTCATTAGTAAACATTGCAAGATGGCTATTGATGAACACCAGTTGTTTGAAACGGCTTTGTCCGCTACAATGAACGAGTTAGACTTGGCTTTTTCTCTAAAAGAGGAACAGAAGACGGCGCTCGAATCCTTCCTTTGCAAGAAGGACGTTTTTGCTGTTTTGCCGACCAGATACGGCGAGAGTCTAATCTACCAGTTAGCTCCGCTGGTAGCTAAGCGTATGTTGTGATTGGTCGTAGTGTTATCCAATTGCGTGCAGTGAGATCTTCAAATGCACGCTTGGTGCCGCCCCTCGAGCTGGCCGATTTTCATCAGTCGATGCCAGACCATTAATCTTTCAGATTTAGATCTGGATTTCCAGGCTAGGCTGTTGTAACATTATATATAATTATTTTCCATTTTGCTGTTACTGAAGTCTAGCCTTGTGAAACTTCAAGTTGACATCTTGAGGATTTCAGATTAAATGAATGCGGCTGCCGAGTCGTAGAAGTTGAATCGGTATTTCAGTTCATACGACAGAAAGTGGAATTTAACAACTCCATGAAATTTAACAGCTGAACATTGAAAGATCACAGGTTTACAGAACTACAAAACATTTAAGTTAGATCTATTTCCTTGAATTTTAATTCATTTGAACTCTATTTCCTTACATTTTAGTTTGTATATTTCAATCCTGTTTGCTGCTTCAATTCAACCACCTTTGATTATGTTGCAAGATTTGCATCTTTGTTAAATAAAATTATTAGAAGTAGTATTTAAAAAAGTCTTACAGACCCCAAACTTTTGAAGGGTTGTGTATAAATAAATAAATTATATATTCACTATTATTATAATATATATACAGACTCTTATATATACATATAGTAAAATACTACCGTCTCCAAGTCATAGAAGTTCAATTGGAATTTGAAATGGCATTGGAACTGAAATGAAAGCTTACTGAATTACAACTCAAAGAATTTCAACACGGCTGGAAGTTTTTGAAGATTAAGAGTCCTTCCAGCCTTTTGCCAAAGATCGGAGTTTTACAGCATTAAAAATAAAGTTATATTTTCTTGAATTCTAATTCATTTTAGTTCCATTTTCATACATTTAAGTTTGTATTGCAATTCTGCATCCTGTTTGCTAGCTAACAGCCTTCAGTGTTGCATGTGTGGCGTGATGGCCGGCACTTCAAGTGTACAGGGTGTGCTTAAGTGTGTGTGTGTGTGTGTGTGTGTGTGTGTGTGTGTGTGTGTGTGTGTGTGTGTGTGTGTGTGTGTGTGTGTGTGTGTGTGTGTGTGCGTTTGGCATTGCAACTTGTTTTTGCAGTAGAGGGTCTGTCAGACTGATGCTCATTGAGACGGGCAGAAATAGAGGGATAGAAAAACACAGGAACAAGAAGAATTGAGCTGTCAGTGTCATTTAGAGACTCTCTCTCTCTGTGTGTGTGTGTGTGTGTGTGTGTGTGTGTGTGTGTGTGTGTGTGTGTGTGTGTGTGTGTGTGTGTGTGTGTGTGTGTGTGTGTGTGTGTGTGTGTGTGTGTGTGTGTGTGTGTGTGTGTGTGTGTGTGTGTGTGCGCGTGTGTGAGGTGTGTGTGCATATACAAGTATCAGTCTGTCTCTTTCTCTGACACAGACGGATGATAGTGGAGGAGACCCGCTGTGAATGTCATCTCTAATGTTATTTGTCCTGTAGGACGGGTGCTCGGGTCACACACACACACACACACACACACACACACACACACACACACACACAGTCTGTCTCTCCAGAAACTTCAATAACACATTCAGCTCTCAAAACCAGATTATACACATATAGTCAGATTAATGGAGGCTGACATGTAGAAGTGACTGAAACATTGTTCAAGTGATTTCCAAGACACATTTTAGCTTTAGCTTATTTTCACAAACAAGCAAATAAATAATCAGTGAAATAAAGATGATTGTGGAGAGTGAAGCCTTTAAAGGGTTTCATTACAGAAATATTGAAATTTATTTCACTATATATTTTATGTAATAACATGTTATTTTAATTGATTACAGTGTAACATACCCCTGGTTTAACAGACAAGGCTTAAGTCTATAGTCTCAGACTAAAATGCATGTTTGAGCCGTTTTAACTGAAAGCAACTTACACTGAGATCTCTTAAATTATGTCATTGTCATTGTTTTGTCTCAAGATACACACCAGTAATGCTTTTATTTTTTAAAGGCACGTTTATAAAACGTACTTAAATGTCCTAATTTAACTAAAAACCTAATCCTGGCTTAATATAAGCCCTGGCTGTGAAACCGGGCCTTAATGTTAAAGTTAATGTGCATGACATATTTCTTATTTTTTCTTATCCAAGTTACCTTTTATTGCTGTGGCCTTTTATTGATTTTATTTAATTATTTAATTACAAAAACATTGAAATAATTTCATTATATAATTAATACATTAATAACACATCAAAACAATTTATATATTATATTTAGGCCATATTTAAACTATTCATTTATTCTGTAGGCTGAAGCTCGTGTCCATCTCTCCCTCATCAGTTATAAATGATGGACAGCTGCACTCGTCTGCTCCTCATCAATGTTTTCTACACAAATCAATGCAAACGCTAGAGGAAAAGATGTACTGATGTTGACCGAAGCATTCGCTCCATTGATTTCATCAGTTTTATTCAGGAAACAACATCAGCGTTGCTCATTTCACGATCTGTGAGGAGTGTTCTCTCTTTCACTGATCCAGTGTGTAATGTCAGGACAGAAGAAGACAGGTTTACCCAAATAAAAACTATTCTATGTCATCATAATATTAAAAAAGTGTAAATTGCTCTGATGTATAGAGTATACTTTGATGGTTATACTTTATTCTGACATTCTACTAACTATAAGTAACAATGAGAGTTAATGAGAGTTAGTTAACGTAGATGTCATGGTGTAAAACTGTTAGGTTAGGGTTACTACAATAAGTTGACATTTACTTGCAAAGTTAAATTACTTGCATCACATTAAAGAATTATCAGATATTAATCTGACAGTCTACTAATACTTTAATGACTGATAGTTGACATGTAGTTGCAAAGTTACTTAGTAGAACATCTAAGTGGACTATCGGGTTTTTTCTTCTTGATTTTGGGCATATCTAACTAGAAAGTTTGTGCTTCTTGTTTAGTTTGTATTCAGCAAGCATGCATTGAATTGATCAAAAGTGACAGTAAAGACATTTATAAAAGATTCCTATTTCAATTAAATGCTGTTCTTTTGAACTTTCTATTAATCAAAGAATCCTGAGAAATAAAATGCATCACTGTATCCACAAAAATATGAAGCAGCACAACAGTTTCCAACATTGATAATAATCATCATATTAGAATGATCTCTTTAGGATCATGTGACACTGAAGACTGGAGTAATGATGCTGAAAATTCAGCTTTGATCACAGGAATAAATTAAATTTTATATTCACATAGAAAACAGTGATTTTAAATTGTATTAATATTTAATAATTTTTACTGCATATTTGATCAAATAATTGCAGCCATGGTGAGCACAAAAAACTTTTGCAGACACTAAACTTTTGAACGGTAGCATGTTTTTTGTTTGTTTGTTTGTTTGTTTGTTGAGATTTTTTCAGCCCTTTAAACATAAAGTGCTGCTTTATAAGTTCTGTAAGCAGTTTGTGAACTTCCAAGACTGCATTACCAGTCCAGATGAACGGGAATGAAACGGACAGCTCTCTCCCGGTATCTAATTCAGCCGTACATCTGATCCAGGGCCTGCTTTTTCATCCCTCACTGCATTCTGCCAAGCAAACAAAACTGATCCGAGCGCTCAGTCATTCCTCAGAGCGCGGACACTAAATCACTCCGACTGATCCTGAGTCAGCGCTCGCGAGGTTATGGAAACAAACAGCTGATCTCGGACCACCGTGAACAGAACAAATGGAAGCCATCCTTTATTTTTCCTTGAGCCGATAGATTCACCCCTCCCATTCCTGACTGCAATTTATCCTCCAAAATTGGCGGAGCACCGAGGCGTTTATCTTGCCAGTGCATGTACATAACAAATAAATTGATCCCATAAAAGCACAGACGCTAGATATGAAGAAGCCGGCACGAGGCAAGACATTAAATTAGTGTGCAACACTAAAGCGCCACAAAGAGGGGAAGCGAATCAACTAAATGAGAGGAAATTGAATGGAGTTTCCAGCACAGAATCAGTGGGTCAGTGGGAATACTTCACCCCGAAACTGAAAAACTCGCTTTATTTACTCATTAAAAACAGAATGTGGGTTTGGATTGACTGAATTTCGTTTGTTTGATGAACTATTTGTTTAATAACCAGGATGCTTTAATTTACAAGTGCCATTCGCTGCCATTTAAAATATTTGAAGTGCCAATATGTTCTATTTATTTCTTTTATTGCTGCAAAATGTCTGCCAAAATATGGCGGCTTTGCTGATTCAAGGCGAAAGTCAAGGCTGGAACGGCCTGAGCAGCTGAGCGTGCCAGAGATGCTTTTAACACACTGTGACAAACACTCTCACACATTAACACACACACGTTGGGTTTTCATGTTTTATGGGGAATTTCCATAGATGTAATGATTTTTATACTGTACAATCTGTATTTTCTCTCCCCTTACACTAACTCGGCCCCTAAACCTGCCCATCACACACACACACTAACCCGACCCCTAAACCTGCCCATCACACACACACACTAACCCGACCCCTAAACCTGCCCATCACAACTTTCTGCATTTTACATTTTCAAAAAACATCACTAAGTCTGATTTATAAGCCAAAGGATTTCGGATATTGCCGTCTTTGTGGGACATTTAGTCCCCATAATGTAGGGTTTACCAGGACACACACACACACACACACACACTCTCTCTCTCTCTCCTTCTCTCTCTCACACACACACACCAGTGCAGATCACCATCACTCATGATCACTCGCTCATTCCATCCGTTTCTCCATTAACGCTGAGAGGGGGAAGATCGTGATGGAGGGGGAGGGAAGGAAGGAAGAGAGGTGAAAGATAGACACAAACACCTACCTGTCCAGACACACACACACACATACACACACACATGGCCCTTTGGATTATGTGGGTGGAGGAGGAATGGAGTATTGTGATTTTGCCTGGAGAAAAGAGTTGGAGTCTCTGTCGGTTTTCTCTTGTTCTGATTTGCACTTTCACAAGACTAAAGCCTAGTGTTGTAGTCAAGACCACCTAAACCGAGACCAAGTCCAGACTGTGTTGAGACCAAGACAAGACCAAGTCCAGTGTGTGTTGAGACCAAGACAAGACCACGTCCAGTGTGTGTTGAGACCAAGACAAGACCAAGTCCAGTGTGTGTTGAGACCAAGACAAGACCAAGTCCAGTGTGTGTTGAGACCAAGACAAGACCACGTCCAGTGTGTGTTGAGACCAAGACAAGACCAAGTCCAGTGTGTGTTGAGTGTCACGGGAACACACAGAGAAACAGGTGGATCCAAATGTAGCATATTTATTGTCAGGGCAATCCAAGTCATAGTCATCCATGCAGGGGTCAAAATCCATTTTAGCAGTCCAATAAACAAATAAACAAGAAACAAAAGAAGAACAGGCGAGGAAACAGACTTCAGAAGTGTAAGTGACATTTAAACAATGACTCCGTGACAAGGAATAAAACAGACAGGGTATTTATACACAGACACTAAGAATGTGATAGGGAACAGCTGAGTGCGATCACGAGTGATGAGAACAGACAAAGGATTATGGGAAATGCAGTTCCAGAGTGAATGGTGATAGTATGGGAAAGAGACCTCTAGTGGAAACCCGGGGAAACACAAACCTGACACTGTGACATAACCCCCCCCTCTACGGAGCGGCTACTAGACGCTCCACGACCCACAAAAAACAACTAACACAAGAGTCCAGGAGGGAGGTGGAACAGTGGAGGATCAGGGGGAGGGATGGGGGGCCAGGTCCATGGAAGGGAACGGAAACAGGGGGTGACGGTTTAGCCGGCAGCCAGGGCGAAGCAGACAGTCCATCGGGTGGCCAGGGCGAAGCAGACGACCCATCGGGCGGCCAGGGCGGAGCAGACAGTTCATCGGGCGGCCAGAGCGGAGCAGATAGTCCATCGGGCAGCCACGGCGGAGACCTCCCCTCAGGTGGCCAGGGCGGAGCAGATAGTCTATCGGGCGGCCAGGGCAGAGACAACCCTTCAGGCGGCCAGGGCGGAGCAGACAGTCCATCTGCCGGCCAGGGCGGAGACAAACCTTCGGGCGGCCATGGCGGAGACGACCCCTCGGGCGGCCATGGCGGAGACGACCCCTCGGGCGGCCATGGCGGAGACGACCCCTCGGGCGGCCATGGCGGAGACGACCCCTCGGGCGGCCATGGCGGAGACGACCCCTCGGGCGGCCATGGCGGAGACGACCCCTCGGGCGGCCATGGCGGAGACGACCCCTCGGGCGGCCACGGAACAGGGACAGACACCGGCTCAGGAACAGGGACAGACACCGGCTCAGGAACAGGGACAGGGACAGACACCGGCTCAGCGGCGGCCATCTTGTCAGAAGACACAGGCTCGGCGGCGGCCATCTTGTCTGGAAACACCGGCTCGTCGGTGGCCATTTTGTCCGGAGAAACCGGCTCGGCGGCGGCCATCTTGTCAGGAGACACTGGCTCAGCAGACGTGACCTGAACGGTCTCTGGATCGGCAGACGTGACCTGAACGGTCTCTGGATCGGCAGACGGGACCTGAACGGTCTGAACAGTCTCTGGATCGGCAGACGGACGGGACCTGAACGGTCTCTGGATCGGCAGACGGGACCTGAACGGTCTCTGGATCGGCAGAAGGGACCTGAACAGTCTCTGGATCGGCAGACCTGCTGTGTCTCCTCCAAGCATGCAGTACTGCTACTGCATAAAAGAGGAAGACAGCCCTCTTTGCCGTGGCAGGACTGATGGTGGGTAGCTCCGGGACGATCTCTGGGATGACAGCGGGCTGCACGGGGACAACCTCCGGGACGACAGCGGGCTGCACGGGGACGATCTCCGGGACGACAGCGGCCTGCACGGGGACGACCTCCGGGACGACAGCGGGCTGCATGGGGACAACCTCCGGTACCACAGCGGCCTGCACGGGGACGACCTCCGGGACGTTAGGGAGACGGGAAGTCTTCCTCCTCCTCCGCCGTTTCTTATGGCGAGGTGCAGGCTCCGGGCTGGACAGAACCAGCGGCGAAGGGAGCTCTGGGCTGAGCATCACCGGCCCATGGTCGAAGAAAGACCGAAGTGGAGAGTGGGTCCGGGGCTCACCTCTAGCACCTCCTCCCCTACGGCCTCCACGAGTCCCCGAAAATCTGGCCAGACGGGTTCCCCTAAAAGACTCTCTGTCATCGATGGAAGGGTGATTAGGGGATTTGAGTGCCATGGCCTCCTCAGTCTGGCGGGCCCATAAAGCAAAGCCCTGCAAAATGTTCATGCTACTGGATCCATTTGTTGACGGAGTCATTCCGTCACGGGAACACACAGAGAAACAGGTGGATCCAAATGTAGCATATTTATTGTCAGGGCAATCCAAGTCATAGTCATCCATGCAGGGGTCAAAATCCATTTTAGCAGTCCAATAAACAAATAAACAAGAAACAAAAGAAGAACAGGCGAGGAAACAGACTTTAGAAGTGTAAGTGACATTTAAACAATGACTCCGTGACAAGGAATAAAACAGACAGGGTATTTATACACAGACACTAAGAATGTGATAGGGAACAGCTGAGTGCGATCACGAGTGATGAGAACAGACAAAGGATTATGGGAAATGCAGTTCCAGAGTGAATGGTGATAGTATGGGAAAGAGACCTCTAGTGGAAACCCGGGGAAACACAAACCTGACACTGTGACATTGAGACCAAGACAAGACCAAGACAAAACCAAGTTCAGTGTGTGTTGAGACCAAGACAAGACCAAGTCCAGAGTGTGTTGAGACCAAGACAAGACCAAGTCCAGTGTGTTGAGACCAAGACAAGACCAAGTCCAGAGTGTGTTGAGAACAAGACAAGACCAAGTCCAGAGTGTGTTGAGACCAAGACAAGACCAAGTCAAGAGTGTGTTGAGACCAAGACAAGACCAAGTCAAGAGTGTGTTGAGACCAAGACAAGACCAAGTCAAGAGTGTGTTGAGACCAAGACAAGACCAAGTCCATAGTGTGTTGAGACCAAGACAAGACCAAGTCCATAGTGTGTTGAGACCAAGACAAGACAAAGTCCAGTGTGTGTTGAAACCAAGACAAGACCAAGTCCAGTGTGTGTTGAGACCAAGACAGGACCAAGTCCAGAGTGTGTTGAGACCAAGACAAGACCAAGTTCAGAGTGTGTTGAGAACAAGACAAGACCAAGTCCAGTGTGTGTTGAGACCAAGACAAGACCAAGTCCAGAGTGTGTTGAGACCAAGACAAGACCAAGTCCAGTGTGTGTTGAGACCAAGACAAGACCAAGACCAGAGTGTGTTGAGACCAAGACAAGACCAAGTCCAGAGTGTGTTAAGACCAAGACAAGACCAAGTCCAGTGTGTTGAGACCAAGACAAGACCAAGTCCAGAGTGTGTTGAGACCAAGAGAAGACGGCAACCCTCTTAAAGGGATAGTTCACCCCAAAATTTTTATGATCCCATAACTCAAGCCTTACTCAAGCCATCCTAGGTGTATATGAGTTTCTTCTCTCAGCCAAACACAATCGGAGTTATACTGAAACATATCCTGGCTCCTTTGTAATGGCATTGACTAGAGCCAGAGTTTTTAAAGCTCCAAAAAGCTCATCCTTACATCATAAAAGTAATCCATACGACTCCAGTGGGTTAATAAATGGGGGGTGAGTAAATTTTGAGTCAACTATTCCTTTAAATTCATCTAAATGATCCACATTTGCTGCCTGAGAAATGTCTTAAATTTAATCAATAGAAAAAAAAGACACTGTTACAATCAAATATAATCACTATCAACAAAATTCATCTTTGCACAGCGTTGGTGGTGCAGAAGCTGCATATGAACTGATACAATTACAATACATAAATAATGTTGAGATTAATGTTTTAAAAATAAAATGTATTTAGTTTATTGAATGTTTATATGAAACCATTATCACATTTGGAATCGTGCTCATATTTGTGAAAACAGCTTTTTTCCTCTTGTGATATTGCTTAATTATCATGTTAAAATAATAAAATCAAAGATCTCATTCAAGTACTTTTTTGCAATCATATCTTGAATTTTGTGGGCATTTGTATTACTTTTGATGACATTTTTGACACAATGCTTCATTGATTTCTGACCCGGCAACAACAGTAACAAAATAAAACAAATTAGATAAGTGTTTTACATTCAATTACATTAATGATGTTAACAAATAAATCAGACAATGCATTGGCAATTTAGTGATATCCCAGCCAACTCAAGTCAAGTCACCTTTATTTATGCAGCGCTTTATACAACACCGATTGTTTTAAAGCAGCTTTACAGAGATAACAGGAAAATAATGCATTTCAGCTGTTATTATAATCCTCTTAAAGGGACAGTTCACTCAAAAAAATAAATAAGTTCTGTCATCATTTACTCACATTCAAGTTGTTCCAAATCTGAATGGATTTCTTTCTTCTGTTCTGCTGAACACAAAAGAAGATATTTTGAAGAATATCAGTAACCAAACAGTTGATGGATCCCATTGACTTCCACGGAATTATTTTCCTATACTATGGAAATCAATGGGGCCCATAAACTGTTTGGTTACTGATATTCTTCAAAATATCTGAAATCACTTTCAAAGCTATTTCTTTTCCAGCTGATTAACAATAAAAACATTAACAGCCAATCAGAATCCTTTCTGCTTTAAGGAGCTCGAGCATTTAAAGCGACAGACAACAAAACTGCAGCGTAATGGTCCGCTGGTTTGAATGCTAATATAGTTATTATTATAAGGTATCGTTCCTGGTATGAACAGGCCTTACCATGCTGTTGACCTGTAATGAAATGACACGTCAGAAATAATTCACCACACAAACAGTGTTAAAGGTCCCATATTGTACACCTTTCTGAAGTTTTATTTTAGGTTTTGATGTCCATAAGAATATATATTTGCGGTATAAGTACCAAAAACCATCTCAATATATTTTTTACAGCTCCTTTCTCAGGAGCTCTGCCAAGAACAGGTCGATTTTGACCTGTCTACTTAATATTCATGAGCCTCTCTTCTGATTGGCCTGTTGTTTTCTGAGTGACCCACCATTGGTGGGGGTGGTGACTGAAGGCGGTGACTGAGTAGTTCTGACATCACATTTATACGGAAGTCACAACGGCTCGTGAAAAGGCACATCTACTTTGTGTGCATTTTTCTGTGGATCGACTGTTTTGAAACTTATATGGTAGTTTCACAGCCCCTAGACCTCTGCTATCATGAAAAAAGCCAGGAAATTTCAGTTTTGACAATATGGGACCTTTAATTAGCCTGGTTAAAACCAGAACCTTCTCAGTTGAAACTGAGTATAGGGTCTGGCGAAGCTATGTAGACAAATCATTTCCAAAGGGGCGTCACCAACCGACGTAGCTCAAATTCCTCTGGGCGCAATTGGATAGTCATAAAACCAATCAGATCGATGGGTATGCTTCGAGTGTTGTTCTTTGCTCCGGTTTTAACGAAAACGCTAAGTTTAAATCGCTCAAAACAGACGCGATAACTGATTCGTTTATATACTGTCTATGATTCGAACGAGTGATGTTCCACGGCGGCATCCATCTTTGTAATGAAATCTCCTTCAGCGTCGCTGCGCTGTCGTCATCATGTAAATCCCTCCCCAAACGTTTCTGATTGGTGCCGCGATTTCGGCGGCACAGAAATTAGTTTGAATGGGCTCTTCTCCAGACTATCCTGGAGAGAGAATAAAATACGCCGGAAGTAGTCTGGGTTTTCCCAGGCTAACCTTTAATAGAATAGACTATTAGGTTGTCAGATTGAAAAAATTTCAGATTGAATTTGTGGAATACTTTTGGAATGAAAACAATCAATAATACTGAATGCTTTGTGGAAATGAAGGGCAGGTGAAAGTGATTAGTGAGTAAAAAAAGAAAAGAAAAATTGCATGGAAATTTACGGAGCCCCTAAAGCAGGGTTTCTCAAACTCGGTCCTGAAGGGCCACTGTCCTGCACAGTTTAGCTCCAACCCTGATCAAACACACCTGAGCAAGCTAATCAATGTCTTCAGGGTCACTAGAAACTCACAGCTAAGTGTGTTTGATCAGGGTTGGAGCTAAACTGTGCAGGACAGTGGCCCTTCAGGACCGAGTTTGAGAAACCCTGCCCTAAAGGGACATGGTGATGGAATAAAATATATGAGATGGGAGGGAAAAATATGTCAATGGTTTTGCATTGCAAATGTTTTGAGTTCTTATAGCGAGGGAACGCAAGGTTTCTCGGGGAGACTCAAATCATTTGCGAGAGAATGCAAAAGCAATGACATTTTTTTTCCCTCCCATCTCATGTTTTTTCCCGTCATGTCCCTTTAGGGGCTCCATAGAAAGAAATGACTCTAAAAGTGGGTCAGTCTTGCCTTTTAGAAACCGCAATTTAAACAATCACATCATCATACTAATGCGTCACCTCACAAATATATGGAAATTTCACAAAAATGATTTCACGTCATGTTTAATCATTTGTCCACATGTTCATGATCATCAATCAGTCAATAAATGCAAAAAAAAAAATGCAAAAAAAAAAAAAAAAAAATATATATATATATATACAATAAAAATGCATTTAATAAACAAGCAAACAGACAAATGAAACGAACGAACGAACGAGTGGTTGTGGTGCGATTTTACATTGAGAGGTTTTTCTCACCAGACACATCTCAATATACAGTGCTTAACAAATATATTAGACCACCTGACCTGATATTTTAGGAATATATCAAAAACTAGGCAAATAACAAACTGAAACAGCTAAATAATCTTTACTCACACATAATAACCAAAAAACGTAATATTTTGTACGGCGTCCTTTAGCCTTGATAACAGCTTGCGTTCTTGCTGCCATTGTGTTCATGTACTTTTCTGTGGTTATTGACTTCCAAATAGTTTCTAGTTGTTCCCAAAGACTTGCTTTTGATGAAACTTGTATGCGATCTATCTTCAAATCCACTAAATCCCAAATTTGTTCAATAGGATTCAAGTCTGTGTCTAAAGAGCTTACACACATCCTGGTGGATTAACCACTACAGAAACATAAAATATATATTTGTAATCACCAATACTGTTAGTTTAGGGCAGCTGTGGCTCAAACCTTACATTGGGTGCTGGTCTAATAGCACTGTATATATTGTTTTTCATATTTATAAGGTTGAGGGTGGACTTTAATGAAATGGATCACCTAGAAATCATCATAGCAACAGGAAAATACTGCTCACATTTAACCTGCCAATTCAGTGTCGTTCCATTAGCGGCACAGAAATCACATGCTTCACTACAGAATATTGAATAACAAGAGCTATAGGCCTATACACTAGTTAAACCAGTCCTCCAACCAGTCATAACCAGTATAAAGCGGCTTATCTCGCTGCGCAGGGTGACACACAGAGGAGGTTCAGGGCTTTCGGCGACATTCATCTGATCCAAATATTCAGGTGCATCTTTGAAATGGTAAAGAGGCTGTTTATAGATCAACATGTGTGAAAGACGCTGGCAAGAGAAAAGAGGGAACGCACAGGAACAGAGTGGGAAGAGAAAGAGAGAAACAGGACACGGATGAGGGGAGAAGCACAAACGATATCTCTTTAATATCTTTCTCCTAGAAAGCGTTGAGAATTGTGGCTGAATTCTCCAGCTTTTCAGATGTTTCTCCTGTTCAGGTGAAAAAGACCCCAGTAATCTCACTATATAAGGCTCAATAAATAAGAAGCGGTTCTTATTCAGACCGCAAAACAGTACAAAGACAAACACAAATGTTTCTAAGGCAATGCTTTTGCTGGTTACGAGAACAACAAACATTCGGCACAATCAGTCTAGTCCCATTCACAACTGAGTGACTCTTAAAAGCCAGTTCTGTCAGTGAATCGGTCAAAAAGATTGTTTAGAATCTGTGTTAGATCTAAATCGAAAACTATTAAAACATTTTATTTTTTAATTTGAAATAACTGAAATTGAATAAAACTAAAATTTAACTAAAAACAAATTAAAACTATTTAGAATTTTTTTTTTTTTTTTTTTACATAAAAATTATTTAAAAAAATTACTCAATTAAACAAAAATTAATTCTGAAAGTATACATATATATATAAAGCTAATTCAAATGATTAATAAAAAATATAGTCATACTAAAATAACAATGTTAAGAATACGTTTTTTTTTTTATGTTAAATTAATAAATAAAATAAATTAATGTCTTAATGTGTTTGTAGAACAAAAGTTCATAGACCAAATAATCTAAATTAAAAAAAAGGAAAGAGGGTTTGGAAAAGAAAAAGTCCATATTTCACTTTGCTGCCACCTATTGACGGACCATTTAATGAAAAGGAGATTCAAGTTTATCTTTTTTTCTTTTTTCACATGAATGTAAACGTGTATGTGAGTAAAATGAATATATTTTGATAGAAAACATTTCAGAGTAATATATGTTTTTTGGTGTTGTTTTGTTAGAAAAAGCATATGCAGATTTCATAAATAGAGATTGTTTTGAGCAGTCATGAGTTATAAGTTTCAAATTAAGTTAATTAAATCCATTGGACGCAATGGAATTCATACTGGTAATTCTCATATGATGAGATTTTCTTGATGTGATGTTCTTATTAATTTGATGTTGTTCTTATTAATTTCATATAATGATATGTTCAAATGAAATGTCTCATAAATATTGATACAAATATATATGTTCTTGCATCACACTGGTTTTTGCTGAAGTTCATAATGAAAAATCAAATAATTTCTCAATTTTTAATAATTAAAAAAGGGGGCTAATGAAGTAATAGCATGGTAAAAACATGGTAACATTCAAAACTTTAAAACCTGTATGCATTCACTCATTAATAAGTTACTGATTAGATACAATATGGTTATAGTTGAAAAATATTATGACTGTTATTTAGAATCAAGTAACTAAACTTCTTTAGGAGAAACAAATTCATTAAATTCCTTATTATTCATATCTCTAATTATGTGCATATGCATAACTTTATTTATCCTTCACTGTAGTTTATATATATATATATATATATATATATATATATATATGATCAATGTGTTTTTATGCATTATGTTTTAAATTGCTTTAACTCATTAAAACAAGCAATTTTCAACTTTTTGTATAACTTACACAAGATTCAACTCATTCAAGTCAGTTTAATGTAATTTAAGCTGAAATATCATCCAAGTGTTTTTTTGTGTGTTAGAAACACTGAAGTTGAACCCTCAATAAAAAGCACTATTAAATCTCCTGAGCCACAAAAGAGCAATATCTGAGCAAGAGGAAAGAGGAATGAGTGTAGACTGGGAGAGAGAGGAGAGATGAGTGTGTAAGACACAGGAGAGATGGATGAAGAGATACAGTGAACTGGACAGTAAGTAGAGATGATAACACCACAAGCTGTCTGTCTTCGCACAGATCGGGACAATCGGACCGCCTCTCTGACCAGAGGTGATAAGAGATGTGACAGCTGAACACACACTCCAGACTGCACATTTTTCTGCTGTCATAACACTAAACTAAACATTCGCGCTACCTTCAGTCTCTTTGGAGATGTTTCTTTGTGTTGGTCCTGAAACTGAAGACACATGAGGGACGGCAGCACAGCATGAACTCACGCCACATCAGCGAACTACAGTCTCGCACGCAGTGAGCTTCGGCTTTGAGATGCACATTCTGACACATGCACTCCATCATCTACTTCATGCACACACAAAATATGCACTTACTGCACAAACAGTAAGAGTATATGATAGTATGCTATTATTAAACAAAGAAATCGGAGACTTAATTATACATGTGTACATAAACATAATTATGAAGTTGAAACCCAGAAAGAAAATCCAAATGACATTGTTAGTTTGTCTAAATAGCATTCCTGGAAAGACCGGCCAAATATATGCATGGAGTCAATATCAGCGCTGGGTCTCCTCTCAATATTTCATGTTCATAACCACCTCAATCTCCCCTATCTGAACCGACCTATTCAAATATTTATTTTTCATGTGCATTTGCTATTCAAATCAATTACAGACAACAGAAAAAAAAAAATGCTCTTCATTCATCAGCTAAATTTATAAATATAATTAAAAATGAATTATCATTTAAAAAGCATTTTTCAACACGTTAAACATAAAATCACTGTGATGCACGTAAGTGGCTTATTGCTTTAGATCACTACAGGATTGGCAAAAATAAGGGTAGATGATAATTGATTTATTATATTTTATAAAACGTATTAATATTTTAATATTCTATTTTGAGAATACACCTTGTTTAATCCAATTTGTACTATTTTATTTAAAATATTTTGCGCTACTTTTTTAGCTATTCAAATGTTCCGCTATATAACACTAAATTGAATTGAAATAGAGAGAGAGAGAGAGAGAGAGAGAGAGAGAGAGATGTGGGGAGGGACAGAAAAAAAGTGTGTATGTGTGAGCACGCAAGTGTGTGTGTGAGAGAGTGAGTGAGTGAGTGAGTGTGAGAGAGAGAGAGAGAGAGAGAGAGAGAGATGTGGGGAGGGACAGAAAAAAAGTGTGTGTATGTGTGAGCACGCAAGTGTGTGTGTGAGAGAGTGAGTGAGTGAGAGAGAGAAAGAGAGAGAGAGAGAGAGAGAGAGAGAGAGAGAGAGAGAGAGAGAGAGAGAGAGAGAGAGAGAGCGCACGCACAAGCATTCGGGAATGAGGTGAATTGCATCGTGATTTCATCCGAGCGCAGCTGTGAGACACGCTGGGATCCAAGCAGGCTTTTTCTATTTGCAAACGTTTGTTTTCTGAGTCTTTTCCTCGTGCAAAGCTTCAGTGTTCTCTGTGTCACTACATGAGTTGGATTTTAATACAGTGAAGCCTCATGGAATCAGACGCCGGACAGGTTTGTTCTCCTGCTGGATTAAAGCATCCTTCAGTCCGTTCAGCTCCACGGACAGCGACCGAGCTCTGAGGTGAGGCGACCAATGACAGCACTCATCTGTGTCCTCGACCTGTTCATCAAATCATTTCACAGGACACAAAACAGCACTTTTAACTGATATCACAGAACTAAACTAAAAGTAAGACTATACGACAGTGGCTCTCAACTGGTTTTGTTTCATTGCACATCACACTGAAAGAACTACACATTTTCTTAAACATGCGAAAATGTTGATTTTGTACATGCACAAGTAGCCAAAATACACACTGAACCAAAAAAAAGCATCAATACACACAAGTGACAGATGAATTTGCACCAAAATATCATACACTAAAAAACGCTGGGTTGTTTCAGCCTATGTTTGAGTCAAATATGAACAAACCCAAGCATTGGTACATTTTTTAAAACCATATTTGACCAAAACATGGGTTGAAACAACCCAGCATTTTTCAGAGTGTAGAGTTCAATTGGCCAATGACAAAAGATAATGCATTTATTTCCTTCGTAACTGTTCTGATTGTGCACGATTAGATGCATTTTATTGCTTGCACTTGCAACTACTTTCCCCTGCTGTCCGAGACCCATCAGAACCAGATGACAGACGGCTGGTTTTACTCGTGTTTTGTGGTGTGTGTTCATTTCTGTCTGTAGACGCTGCAGTAGTTTGTTGCTTCCGGCTTCTTAAGTATATTACACACACATACGCAGCGGCCTCGAAAGGCTCTCCGGGTGCTTTATGATATTACGCAGCTCAACTTTTGATTTATGAATCCTCAGTGCTGTGGAAACCACTGAGCCGGTGGTTCTCTTGGGAATGACCCTGTTCCCCAACCCGTCTTGTGAGTGCTACAAAGTTGCCTCTGAATACAATCTGTGACGGGTCTTGTTTCTCCAAAGGAGTACGAGATACAGAGACCTTCACTAGTTTATTTCAGCCGGCGTTTATAATGAGCATGTTGACTGGAGAGGAGTTTTCGGTGTCTAAAACACACACTATACGACCAAAAGTATGTGAACTCTCTTCTTTTATTAAAAGGTTTGGCTATTTCAGCAATTCCAGTGAGATCAGATCTTGATGCTTAACCATGCTGTGATGTTATTTGCTTCCAATTTCATTGGAATAGTTTTGGGAGGATTGTTTTCTCTTTGCTTTCCTGACTCTGGTGGGGATGAACTTGACTGACCTGCACAAACCCAGACCTGAAGACACATTGAACTCCTTCGGGATGAACGGGAACAGCGAGCCTGTAATCCCTCAACAACAGTCTGATCTCACTGGTGCTCTTGTGTCTTGTTGAACATTTACTTTCAAACACATTAATCCTTCTCTTCTGGGAATGTTGAAACGTATTGTAGGAATTTGCTTCCATTTAGACACAATAGCATCAATAGCTGAGATTCAATCCATATATTTTCATGAAAATTTGAAAATTAGGTGTTTTCATCATAGCTTATGTGCGTCTTATTGAATAAAAATGTATAGTAAGATTAAAGAAAGCTGAGATGTTCAGTGTAAACGTTCAGTGATTATGCATATGCATAAGAACTCAATAATGAAATTTTTACAATAACCCTAAAGGATAGGCTGATTTGTTTTCCTCTAAATATTTCTAAAGCAATTTGAAGTAATTTATTATATTTAGTAAAGGAGTCACAATGACTTCCCCAGTGGACGCAGCTTTCATTTCCATTTTTATTTTGTCCATCAGTTTCTCAGAAGTGAGGATTTTGTTCCCTCAATACACATAGGATGGAAATGCTGCTTTATTCGAAAATATTGCTCGTGATATTTAGACTAGAGGTCGACCGATATGGTTTTTTTCAGGCCGATGCCGATGCCGATGTTTTGAAATCCGGGTCGGCCGATGGCCGATTAAAGCTGCCGATTTATTTTGGCCGATATTTGGCCGATTATGTGCTTGTTTTTAACCTCTATTTGAAAGATAAAATATAACACAAATAATTACTTAAGATCGACAAGATTTCTCAACAAAAACATTTATTGAACACTTGACCAATCTGCACTTGTTGTGACCTTGAGATATGTTTGGTAATTGTACCTGAATGAATTGAAAATGTATTTGCTACATTTCAGATTAATATATTTGTTTTCCTTAAAATTTTAATTAACAGTAACTTAAACACTTTGCAGTTTGAATGATGTCTTTTATAAACAAAATGACGGAGTATGTTTTTATGTTTCCACTGTTCGATCGCATCCGCGCCTCTCTCTCTCTCACACACACACACAAACAAATATAAGTAAACACTTTGCGACTTTAAACACACGCGACTTTTCGATCGCGCCCGCACCCGCGCCCCTCTCTCCCTCTCTCTCTCCCACACACACCATACTCCAGCAATGCAATCTTTACATCGCAGCCTATTTTTTACAGTCTATGATCGCAGCCTGCTTCAGAGCTAAAGCGGGGCTACAGATTAGGTGTCCCCAAAGAACCCGCGTATCTAACAGTAGTTCCGCATTACATGAATTAATTTGCACGCGAGTTTTATTTATTTTTATACAATGTATTCTCCGTGTAAATGTATACACCGAACCGTGACGCCCGTACCGTTTCGGTCCAATACGAATACATGTACCGTTCGTTCCACCCCTAGTCTACAGTGAAATACAGTCACACATTACACTGTTTGGCCAGCATTTTAACCGTGTTTAATCCAGCTACTAGTATGCTAAAGTTAACAGCTGACTAGCGTCATGTTTCTAACGTCCGTTTTCAGAGCATCCAAGAGAAGCACAGGCATAACAGTAGCATTGAAATGAAGCACAGAAATCCGCATTGATATTCGGTCCGGTAAATAACGGTCGTTAAGGCACCAGTGCCGTATTAGCACCGGGTCTGTCTGTAGCTAGTGCTACCCAACCCTAGCGACGACGCTAGCAAAGCCAGCCCTTCACTAACCAATGGCCACTTTTTTATTATTTCTCTGCATTGAGTGACAACCCTCTCAAATATAAGACACACAAAACAGAACAAATAAAAGTATCAGGTTCTCTGTCTGTAACTGCAAAATTCTTGCTTACTTATTGTGACATGATAGCAACCCTTCTGCTGTGCTAATGCAACCTCAACTACGCTATCAATATCCAAAGTAGCCTAACGTCATGTCGCCTATTCATATTTTTTCTCGAAGTTGGTAGTAAGTAACATATCAAAAGGTTTTAATTAAATATAAATGAGTTTTCTCCAAGGAACTTAGCTCCTTCTTTAGGCACTGGATGAGGTCTGCTCACTCTGCTGGAGAATGACTCTAGGGCAGCGTGCGTCGAACACGTGTTCCACAACAACAACAACACAAGGCTGCCCACAGATGCGCCCGCCTAATAATCGGCTTGATATACTGAATATTGGCCGATGCCGATTATGTTAAAAAATGCAAAAAATCGGCCGATTAATCGTCCGACCGATTAATCGGTCGACCTCTAATTTAGACGGCTCCAATTCATCCCAAAGGTTTACTCCGACACCGGAGTCAGTAAATCATTTTCATATAGACCTCACTTTGGGTCACTGTCGCGCCGGAACAGAAAAAGACCCTCGAAAAATGGTTGAATGCACACAATTCTCTAGCATGTCATTGAATGGTGTAGTATTACGGGTTAGTTCACACAAAAATGAAATCTCTGTCACTGCTTACTCTCCCTCATGTCGTTCCAAACCCGTACGACTTAATTCATCTTCAGGAACACAAATGAAGATCTTTATAATGAAATCTGAGAGTTTTCTGTCCCTCCATTGACAGCCTACGCAACTACCACTCTGACGCTTCAAAAAGTTCATAAAGAAATTGTAAAACTAATCCATATGAATTGAGTGATATAGTCCAAATTTTCTGAAGAGACTCGATCGCTTTATATGATGAACAGATTGAATTTAGGCTTTAATTCACATATAAACATTAATCAGTTGTCTTAACCCTTTATGATTTGTCCTCACAGAAATTAGAAGAATAATCAAACCTATAATTCAGAAGGGGCCGTCCATATATTTTTGGAGCAGGAATTAAATCGTGGCTCACAAGCATATGGTGTCCATCACACATCCCATTATGAGATACTGACTTGAATCCAAGTAAGTTTAGTTGGTCTATCATCTCAGCCTGCCTCCAATGACTTGCCCTACTGCCGTAATAATTATTTTATTTTATTTTACTAAAATCAGCTTTTCTAATTTTCCACTGGCACTGAAATGTAAAAAAAAAATAATAAAAAAAATAATAATTGGAAGTTGAATAAACAGATCTTGCAAGATCGTTGCTTTGTTTTGGAAATATTACAAAAATCATAATTTTAAATTTATCTGGGATAGTGTAATAATGAGGCGACTGTTTTGCACATAAAAACCAATGCAATTTTTCCCTGAGGATGAATTTAGCCTTTTCCAACTCCCCCAAATTGAAAGGAAATAAACTCTACAAATTGCCACATGAATGAACTGGTTCCAAGCCAGAATAGATGATTTTCTTGCAGCTTAGTTTAAATAGGTTTCGGTCTGAAGTGTGTGACAGATACATTCAGAATCTCTTTTATCAGCTTTATTGACACTGGCGAGTCCCACTGGTGGTTTATCTAGAGGCCAGTAATTGAATCGCTCTATTATGTGTTTGTTTATAAGCCGCTCTCAGAGGAAAAGGTTTTTGTATGTTCAGATATGACACCCTGTGATAATACTGCTTGAATGGCAATGAATTCATCTCTAATATAATAGGCTAAGAAATCAAAAATGATTGATGTTGCACAAAGATTCGAAAGGCACAGGTTGTGACCACAAATACTGACAAAATACAAACAGACAGTCCAGTTAGAAACGACATTGCTGTTAATGCAACATATTCACATCGTGCTGCTAATGCATCTAGCTCAAAAAGTGAGCAAAAGCCCAAAGATACATGAGGCCACAGAGAAGCTCCTTCTATCTGATGGTACCGGACAGATATCATCCCTAGTGCTGTTTTACAGCCGTGGACCAAAAATGGGTCACAATATAGCGGTCACAGGAGGGTTGTGACCCATTTCAGTGGCGGACAGCAGGGGGAAAACCATAACCATAGTTAGAATAGTAAAATAAGTCTTACCAACTTTTAAAAGGAAGAAAAGCATATATGTGACCCTGGATCACAAAACCAGTCACATGTCGCACAGGTATATTTGTGGCAATAGCCAACAATACATTGTATGGGTCAAAATTATCGATTTTTCTTTTATGCCAAAAATCATTAGGATATTAAAGATCATGTTCCATGAAGATATTATGTAAATTTCCTACTGTAAATATATAAAACATTTATTTTTGTGAGTGAATGCAGCACAATCATGAACATAAATGAACAACTTTAAAGGAGATTTTCTCAATGTTTCGATTTTTTTGCACCCTCAGATTCCAGATTTTCAAATAGTTGTATCTCGGCCAAAGATTGTCCTATCCTAACAAACCATACAAATATAAAAGCTTATTTATTCAGCTTGCAGGTGATGTATAAATCTCAATTTTAAAAAATTTGACCCATGTGACCAGGTCCAGGGTCACATATATTAGTTGGTACGCCATGAGTCCAATCAAACTCTGGTCAAATTTCATAGATGTCAACATGCACAGACTGACACATGTCATCATCCTGAGCAAAAACACACAAGGTAAACACAGGTTTAAAGTGCCCAATTACGCTTTTTCGAATATCACCTTTCATGCAATGTGAAATAGGGCTGTATGTGAATGTAAAGGGTCTGCAAAGTTTTAATAATCAAAGTGCATGACCAATACATTTAATGTCTCCTAAAATAAAGAATCGATTCTGAACTGCTGAAACGAGTCGTCAGTAATTCCAGTCTCGCTTCCTGTTACATATTTGCATAATGGCAGCCTGTGATCTTGATTGGCTGCCCCTCACAGTGTCTGCTTTGCCCCGCCCCTCAAACGCTGCAGTTGTAGCTGAGACTGGAGGAGTTTGGTTTCGTGTGTCGACATGTCGAGACTCAAGAAGATGCTGTTTTCAGTGCTGCCAATCCACTTTGCTTGCACTTTAAAAGGTTGTAGCCTGGAAATCCAGAACTAAATCTGAAAGATTAATGGTCTGACATCGACTAAAGATTAGACTCTCGCCGTATCCGGTCGGCAAAACAGCAAAAACGCCCTTCTTGCAAAGGAAGGATTCGAGCGCCGTCTACTGTTACTCTTTTAGATAAAAAGCCAAGTCTAACTCGTTCATTGTAGCGGCCAAAGCCGTTTCAAACAACTGGTGTTCATCCATAGCCATCTTGCAATGTTTACTAATGACTTCGACATCACAGCGCTGTCGTCATCTTTAGCTCGCCTCTGGCCCGCCTATATCAGATAACTAGGGATGTCCCGATCCGATCCACGGCATCGGTATCGTGCCGATACTGGCCCAAAACGCTAGATCGGATATCGGAGGGGAGAAAAAAAAATTATCCGATACCTATGATCCGATACCCATTAGGGGTGGAACGGTACGTATTCGTACTGAACATACGTTCGGTGCATGGATTTACACAGAGAATACACGGTATAAAAATAAATAAAACTCGCGTGCACATTAATTAATGTAATACGGAACTAACTGTTAGATACGCGCATATGCGGGTTCTTATAGGGACACCTAATCTGTAGCCCCGCCTTAGCTCTGAACGCGCGTCTATATATCGCTTCAAACGTTCACTTTATCATTATGCGCGCGCGGCGCGTCCTATTCGCTTTGGACGCGCGAATGGATTCAAACTGTTCAAGCATCGAACTAGACGCGATAGACACGAATTTGACGTTCTATTCGCGTTTGGTGTGAACGCAGCAAAATGAACAGGCTGCGATGTCAAGATTGCAATGCTTGTGTGTGTGTGTGTGTGTGTGTGTGTGTGTGTGTGTGTGTGTGTGTGTGTGTGTGTGTGTGTGTGTGTGTGTGTGTGTGTGTGTGTCAGAGAGAGAGAGGCACGGGCGCGATCGAACAGTGGAAACATAAAAACATACTCCGTCATTTTCATACAGGACATCATTAAAACTGCAAAAAGTGTTTAGCCTACTTATATTTGTGTAAAACACAACATTGTGCTTTTGTCAAACTGTAAACTCTTGTCAAACTGACTGTCACCCAAAATCACACACACACACACACACACACACACACACACACACACACACACACACACACACACAGTTTAAAAGCAAAAATGATCTGATCTTTTGGACATTCATCATATTGCATTGGTTTTCATTTCTTGTCCTAAAACAGCACTAATCTGTTTATTTTTAATTTACACATTCTACATTGAATAAAACAGAAAATCAAATCATGTTTTTAATGGTAGTATTATTTTATACAGAAATAAATTATTTATAATTCAGATGAGAATAAAGTTAAAGTTAATAAAAATTTTAAGGAAACAAATATATTGATCTGAAATATAGCAAATTAATTTTAAATTCATTCAGGTTACCAAACATATCTCAAGGTCTTTTGAATAAAGGGTGGCAGTCTTTCATTATCAACTGTTGTTGTGGACTATATGGAGAAGTATTTGTTCTCCATTTGAGTGAGATGTTTTTATGTGGCTAAATGTGCAAAGTGCTTCCATATATTTTCCATATATTAGTAGTATTAGTTCAAGAATAAAATAAAAATATCGGATTGATATCGGTATCGGCAAATAGCCAAAGCTGCGGCATCGGTATCGGTATCGGAAGTGAAAAAGTGGTATCGGGACATCCCTACAGATAACCCAATGTGATTGGTGCAGCTCGGATACAAGGGCATATTTAATGAGCATCATTACTCGACGCCAGAGTAAACTCGCTGAGCAAATTCAACTTGTGCTCTCGCGAGAACTCTGGATTTCAGGGTAAAAAGGATGAGGACTCGGGCTGGAATTTCTATGGAGAAACAGAAGCCATCATTCACATCACTGTCGACCAATCACAACAGACTGGGCCAATCTTTGAACAAACCGTTTTCAGACTCTGAGAAACAAGATGATGTGCAGTGTTTATTATGAGAAAATAAAAGGTTTTAGGAGACCGCTGAGATAAAATTAGGAACCTTTCAAATAACATGATAGGTGCACACAGTGTGTTTTGTGCTGTGAATTATTGGCAGCACAGGAACACACACCATAACCTGTGGTGTTTTTAAAAAGAAAACAACAGGATCCATTCCACACACATCTTAACAAATCAGCAGACAAAGAAATAAAGCAAGTACAATACATAAAAAATTAAATGTCACGTCATGTTAATCATTTTGAATATTGTTGGGTCAATGCCGTTCAGTGTAATATTAATGAACTTAAATGTTTGATTTTGTTTGTTAGATTATTTGAAAGTTTGATTTAGATTATTTCCTTTAAATAATTCTAGTACCGTGCTCGTTTCCCACTTGGGGCCAGATTTACTAACAGCTTGTGCCAGCGCAAACCCTCTTTTGGTGTTAAAAAAACGAGCGTCAGGATTGAAAAATTAAGGATATTTTTGCGGCTGAGCTTATTGCATATGCATTTGTAGGAGTTTCCCTTTCAGATGCAGTATTTATAGGAAGAGAGTATTAAAATGAATCATGCAAGGTGATTTACTAAGGTTTGCGCTTGTCAATTTACTGGTATTTGCGCCATTATTTACCGCCCAAAAAGCACGTCTTAAATCAAACGCTAATTTGCTTTAGTCTTGATAGATTGCGCTGGTCATTATGGAAATTAACAAAATTGAAATGTTCTTTAATTTGAACTTTCCACTCCCATCTCCCATTTTTTGCACCTCTCACGCTCCTGAAACAAAACCAGTGGCTTACAGAAGCTGCAGTGGAATTAGTTGCTGGCTAATGTGGAGACATGAGCAGAACGGATCATAATGGATTCCAATCTGGCAACATCCTCGTGCTTGTCACTGCCTGGGGTGAGTCCAGCGCGAGGACGCTAATGGAACGGGCTCTTTTGATTATCCTGCTCAAACAAGCTGGAAATACACTTCCCGTAGACCATCAGTGTGGAAACCAGGCTGACCATGAGTCGGTATTGATAGAACAGATCTAAACAGCACAGTGATTCCTCGGTTTTGCATTTGCTTACTGAAACGATGCAGTGGTATTTGTTCAATCAGGGAGCATCAAGCTTCAGCATCACACCAAACTCAATTCAAAATTGAAACTCTGACCCTGTTTGATGACATTTACAAGCACTAACAATGATGCATGTCATTAAACATAGAAACATGCCACAACATAGAAGGCATAGCATTCAGAGAATAATCATCACAATATATCAATGCTACACTGGAAAATACCGCAAGTTACTCAGTCAAATCAAGCCATGAGACTGTGAGACATTACATTCTTAGACATATTGCAACAGCAATATGATAAATGATGCCAGTGTTCAATGAATTAAAATGATTAATGATCCCAATAAACACATCTTCTGCCAAGTGATATAGTTCATTAGTTTTACTGTATCTGTTTATGGTTGACACGCAATGCAGTGAATGAATGTGTGGTCATATTGAGTATTTCACAATATGAATTTAGAGTCAGATGAGCTTTATGAGAAAATTAAAACATACAGCTGGTCATTAAAGCAAAATAAACCACAACAGGGAGAGCTGGAACCAATTACAAAGCGAATATGCCACTTATAGTAAGTCTACTTCACAAATAAATTAATAATAGGACATATTTTCAACTACAATTAGACAATGGCAGACATGAAACTACCGCTGAAATGTATGCAGGGCTGGTCGATATTTATCAGGAACAAATAAAATCCTCAATATTAATTTTAGTAACAGATTTTGGGATTAAATAAAACTGATTTCATGGGTCCCTAAATTAAGAGGTAGCTTAACAAAAAGTTGTTTGCATTCATTCTCAAAGTCTAACAAACATGTGATGAAATGAATATCATATGTAGGAAATTATTTACTTGAGAAAAGGACTGAAAATCACAGTTGTACAATGAAAATATCTGATCATATGATGTCATGATTGGCCGGACACATGGTACTGATAAATATGACTATAGGAATGAAGATTTTAAGATATTATGAACATTAACATCATGATTTTCTGTGAAGCAGCCGTGCGTATTAGGGATGGGCATTCGATTAAATTTTCTTAGTCGATCGTCGGGAGAATTAACGATCGACTATCGATTAATCATTAATATTTTTATATTGAAATTCATTATTTCTTTAACTTTTTATAAATTAAAATGCAATGAAAATACAAAAATACAGTTTGTTTGTCCTCGATGAGATCTTTATTACAAGATCAACTTGTGGCAGTGAAACTGGACGTTCGGTAGACTTGAAGATTCCTGCGGTGCTCTAAACCAGCGGAACCTGCAGCTGCGAGCCGGCGTTCTTAAACAGAGACCCATGGCCACTTCATCCGTTTTCTGTGATCGGATAGCTATCCGCTCGTGAAAAGACCAAATCTAAATGCCCTCCGAATCGCATTCGAGACGGATTTAAATCCGATCGCTCAAACCACTTCAGGAGGAGATCTGAGACGCATTCCAGACGAAACTGGACAAGAGTAAATGCATCTGGTTGTTGAAACCACATATGTAAATTTGACTTATCCCAAAAATGATAAGAAATAAACGTGTGAGAGCGTGTTATAGGCTATATGTCATGTTATATCCAGATATGACGACGCTACTTCAACACGCATCACCACAGATGAGCATCGATTCATCAAGCCAACGTGCAAACTATCGCAAATCAAAGTCAAAGTCATTCATCAACACACAATCATCTTCATTAAAAGTAAAGAACCGAAATGATCTTACCAGGGCTGTTGCAGCAATATCTTGTTGCGGTCTTTGATTTAGAAATTTTCGCTGATGATCAATAAAATGCAGCTCATATCAGTTGCTTTCGATGACGTGCAACAATTTAAATCTGCATATAGCGCGGGAATTCAAGATCGGATTTATATCCGTTTTGCAAAAACACATTTATGTGACCAGGTGTAAATGGAATCGTTTTGATAAATCAGATAGCTATCCGATCTGAGAAAACGCATGAAGTTCCCATAGAACTTCTGCACCAGTCTACTGATTTCTGTTGAGAAAGATAAGCATGTTGACATGATCTGGGATCAGACGCGACCGCAACCTGATGACAGCCAGTCCAGCCGCCGAAAACACCCGCTCTGAGGGGACTGACGTTGCCGGGATGCACAGGTACCTCCGCGCTAAAATTAATTCCATTGCTTCAAGACTCACACTACGCAACGCAACCTGCATTAGTTTAATCGATAACAAATAAACATGATCGACGAAATTCTTAACGATCAATTATCGATCGTCGATTAATCATGCCCATCCCTAGTGCGTATTGTTAAAAGCGCAATATAAATCATTCAGAATCAGGCATTCCCGTCAGGAGAATCTAAGATTCTTTGACTTTCTCTTAAGCTAAAGCTCTTATTCAGGTGAGAGCAGAGTTAGTAGAGCGTGCAGATCAGCATGTCATCACAGGACGTCCTCCAGGGCCAGTGGCTCATCTACAGGCACAAACTGAGGAAAGCAGAACCCCACAGAGATGATGGCACCTGCTATCAGAGGGTTTCAGTCTGTGCTGTGAGATGGTTCTACGGCGACCCAAATCTGCTTACGTGCATCTAAAGATTAGAAGCAGCCCTGCTGGAAGAGCATGATAACTGCTGCAATCCTGCACCTGCAATAAACCCGGTTCCCCAGTTACACTCGAGAGGCTTTTCCAGGTCAAGACAGCTGGACTCGTGCATAAAGATGGCCGGAGCCGCTCAATTAGATTCATCGTCTTCCTCTCAATACTCTGGTAAAGTTGTGTTAGCGCGTACTGGACATCTGCAAACACAATGCTGTGCATGTCCTTTTGCATTGCATTTAACCTTAGGTTAACTCCAGAAGAACTGAAAGTAACTTTATAAACAAGCATTTATTAAGTGACTATTTACACTGCATCTTTGCAAAAAAGTATACATTTACATGTAGATCTAAATATTTTATACCAGTAGTATAGGGTTGTGCGCCATTCAGAAATGAATTTGAATTAATAAAATTCATAGGTAGCCAACATTTTTAGCTCTAATTTAAATAGCAAGGTCTAATTAACTAGAAAAGTATATACACACTTTGAATGTTGGCCTTACAGAGAAAAGACACAGACAGACACAGACAGACAGACAGACAGACAGACAGACAGATAGACAGATAGACAGACAGACAGACAGACAGACTTTCTATCAACCCTTACAATTACAATTAAACATCGAATCTCACAAGTAACTTCTGATCAAGTAACGTGATAAACACAAATCCTTAGCCATGATGTTTGTACACCATTACATTGAATGACGGGCCCAGGTCATAGAGACTGTAGAGACCACCCACAACACCCTAACAACCACAACACTCTCACAACCACCTACAACACCCTAACATCCACCCACAACACTCTCACAACCACCCACAACACTCTCACAACCACCCACAACACTCTCACAACCACCCACAACCACCCACAACACTCTCACAACCACCCACAACACTCTCACAACCAGCCACAACACTCTCACAACACTCTCACAACCACCCACAACACTCTAACAACCACCCACAACACTCTCACAACCACCCACAACCACCCACAACACTCTCACAACCACCCACAACACTCTAACAACCACCCACAACACTCTCACAACACCCTAACAACCACAACACTCTCACAACCACCTACAACACCCTAACATCCACCCACAACACCCTAACAACCACAACACTCTCACAACCACCCACAACACCCTAACATCCACCCACAACACCCTAACAACCACCCACAACACTCTCACAACCACCCACAACCACCCACAACACTCTCGCAACCACCCACAACACTCTCACAACACTCTCACAACCACCCACAACACTCTCACAACCACCCACAACACTCTCACAACCACTCACAACACTCTCGCAACCACCCACAACACTCTCACAACACTCTCACAACCACCCACAACACTCTCACAACCACCCACAACACTCTCACAACCACCCACAACCACCCACAACACTCACAACACTCTCACAACCACCCACAACACTCTCACAACCACCCACAACACTCTCACAACCAGCCACAACACCCTAACAACCACCCACAACACCCTAACAACCACTCACAACACTCTAACATCCACCCACAACACTAACATCCACAACACCCTAACGGTACGTTCACACGGGGCGTCAGCGTCAACGCTTGACGGAAGGCGTGGCTGAAGTTTGGCACTGACGCCATGGTCATAGCAGCCTCAGCCAATGAAATTTAAAATGTATCCTCAGTTTGCTGCTCTTGAACAGGATGAACGTGATTGGCTGCCGCCTGGCTACTGTATTTGCATAGAGCGATCCTATTGGCTGACGCTTCCGTCTGCGGCGCTTCACTGGCGTTGCTCGCGGCAGAAGTTGAAAAATTCTCAACTTCTGCCGCGAGCAACGCCAGTGAAGCGCCGCCGACGGATCCACAATTCTTTTCGGCAACGCTTGACGTCACCCATTCAAAGTCAATGGGAAGCGTTGACGCTCACGCCCCGTGTGAACGTACCGTAACATCCACCCACAACACTCTCACAACCACCCACAACACCCTAACAACCACTCACAACACACTAACATACACCCACAACACACTAACAACCACCCACAACACTCTCACGACCACCCACAACACCCTAACAACCACCCACAACACCCTAACAACCACCCACAACACCCTAACAACCACCCACAACACCATAACATCCACCTACAACACCCTAACAACCACCCACAACACCCTAACAACCACCCACAACACCCTAACAACCACCCACAACACCCTAACAACCACCCACAACACCATAACATCCACCTACAACACCCTAACAACCACCCACAACACCCTAACAACCACCCACAACACCCTAACAATCACTCACAACACACTAACATACACTTACAACACCCAAACAACCACCCACAACACCATAACATCCACCTACAACACCCTAACAACCACCCACAACACCCTAACAACCACCCACAACACCCTAACAATCACTCACAACACACTAACATACACTTACAACACCCAAACAACCACTCACATCACTCTAACATATTAAAGGTGTGCAATGTGCATCATACATGAGACCTATATGAACAATATACAGTTGGTTTTATGACTAAGTCATTGTCTTCAAATGCTATTGAAGTTAGAAACGTTTATGCCAATGTCGCATGTAATTTTGAGACGGTCCCTAAATATGCGTGCGACAAAAAAGTATAAGAATGCGCTTCATGTGTCTTTCACTTATAACGTACCCATGTCTTAATGCCAAAGACCGCACTATATCTTTATATGACATTCCTAATTTAAAGTAAACTGTTATTTCTTCTGTCATCTCCATCTCTGCTGTAGCCCAGTCTATGCTATGGTACAGTTACAGTATTGGCCGCTGTGGCTCCCTCAACTCGTGGCCACGACAAATAGATGTCGTTACCTCAACAAAATGATCTCGTGGCCACGACTTAATATGACGTTCCCACGAGATATTATGACATTCCCACGACTTAATATCACGTTCCCACGAGTTAATATGTTGTGGCCACGACAAAAATAAGTGAACCGAACATGTCCCCTCCCGGTCACCGTAAACATCCACCTACAACACTAACATCCACCCACAGCACTCTCACAACCACCTTACAACACCCCAACATCCACCCACAACAACCTAACATCCACCCACAACATTAACATCCACCCACAACACCCTAGAGTCATGGCAGGCTGCTGGCACAGGCAAACACCACACACACTTTCAAAAAAAAAAAGTAAACGTCTGGTTATATACAGAATACCTAGCATTTTAATTTGAGAACACTTGCAAAGAAACTCAATAATCAGTCAGGAAACTACAAGGCAGAAAACAAGAATTAGTCAACAGGTCACATTAATTCAAGAAGCCAAAGCGGAGGAAGATAATAGTGCAGAATGAAATGGCATCAGTCCTGCTGCTGGCACTGAGATAATGCTGCTTTACAGGACAGAACGGCTACATCTCCCCCACTGTATTGACCCGGTGCACGATCGGGGAGATGGATGCTCAGGCCCGGCAGGCAAAATATCACACTGAAATGACCCACACCAATGAGGCTGTTTTCTGCATCTATGTGTGTAACGATTGTGCTTAATTACTCAGTGTGTTTGTGTGTGCGTGCTGTGGCCTGGAACAGCTGTGTGAAGGTTGGTTTGTGCTGTACCTTCTCTCGTTAAATAAATTTTTCTTCATCACAGACACTAGCATCCAGTTTTCTATATTTAGAGGTGTTTTCTAAGTCAAGCATCACTACTACTGCTGCTTATATTTAGAGTCAATGATCTGAACAAACCGCTAACACTAAGCATTGTAACATCTCCACAAATAATTTCTGCTACAGACATGAATGATTCCTCAATGAAATGGCACATACCACTTACACTATTTTGGCAAAAAAATTAAACAGTAGTGAATTTAGGCATCAAAACATTATGATATACAGTATAACAATAGATATTCATTTTGATATTTGCTAATACATAAGTGTTATTTTTTTCATTTCTCACTTTAAGCTGAAGCATATGGAACAATTAGCATGCTGTGTTGAGCACTGAGCGCGTTGTTATTGTTAACTAAAACTATACAAATTGGTAAAAATGTTTCCTTGGAAAGTAACTGAAACAAATAAGTTAAAGCTGAAATCACTAAAAATTAAACTGATTTAAAAATAAATTAAAGCTAAACAGAACAAAATACAGTAACACGTTATTTTACAGTGTCCTTTTTACATAATGTTACATGTACTTACCATAGTAATAACAGTAAATTATGCATAATTACATGCAACTAACTCTCAACCAAATCCTAATCCTACCCTAACCCTATAGTAAGTACATGTAGTTACTTAATATTACTCGGTACTTAAATATATAAATACACTATAAAAATGACACCTTAAAATAAAGTGTAACCCAAAATACAAATGACAGAAGCAATTACTAAACTTGAAATATTTTTTTAAATGAAAACTAAAAATATAAAAATAATCTAATTTAAAGTTATTAATACAATATAAAAATACTATGAAAGTAAATAAATACCAAAAAAAATGATGTGATTAAGTCATAGCAACATGTTCAATATTTTTCCTCATCAAAATATTTTAAGCAACTTATATATTTATAAGTTATATGAGATTCAACTCAAGTCACTTTCATATAACTTAAGTTGAAATGACTTGTACAGCCAATTTGATTATAATTTCTGATACTTCGTATACTTCATTATACAGGCAGCAGCTGAACTGAATTCTTTAAGGGGGGGGCTTGATATTATATCAACATATTTAACTTTTGCACAGGAAAACACCACTGATATTTTCTTTAGACAATGTAAAGATCTACTTCTCCCTTTCATTCTGCAATTCTGCCCATTTTTCTCTTTCAGTTCCGTTCGCTCTCAAATGAACCACAATCCCATACCGACATAATGGCTTCCATTTAAATCAAACTGGCATCTGTGATCAATGGGAGGTCAAACGTCCACCAGAGTCTCTGATGAGAAGCCAATGAAGTCAGTGCAGCCGTCTTACATTTCTGTAAGCGTTACATATACAGAGAGTAAAACACTCACATTAAAGCGGCACCAGAAACACATACAGCACAAATGACTGGGCTGTGTGGAATTGCATATTGCGTATGACTCATACTATTTATGTACGTGGTATACCGACTGTACTTAGTAGAGTTTACAGCAGAGCAAACTGCTTATAATACTGAACCCTGCAATGAAATGTGCTTTTTCAATCCGATTACACTGCCGATACACTCTATATGCTGGTTGTGTTTTAAATGTATTGCCAAATCACCTTCACAGATAAAGATTCAACAATCAACAAAAAAATCAATAAAATAAATGCAAACATTCTAATAAAATTCAACTTCAAAAAAAAAAAAAAAAAAAAAAGACTAAATTTTGTATATAAAACTATATAAATTATTATTCTGGTTCTCCTCATATAGGCGTCACACTCATGCCAAACATCTCAAATGTAACTTCTTTTTTCTCTCTCTTTTTTTTATTAAAATCAATGTAAAAAAATTTTTTTCAATAATATTTTTTATGTAATGTTTTGCATTTTAAGATGCAAGTAATATTTATGCAATAATTATGATCCATTTGTTTCCACATTTTTACAATACAATACAAGTTTTGTTTTACAATACAATACTTGTTAATAATTGTACAATACAATTAGTTTTCAATTAATCGCCTCATAGCTGGGGGGGGGGGGGGGGGGGGGGGTTCTGTTTTTTTCTGCATTGTGGCTGATTTGTAGATTGTAGACCCAAAATATGTTCTGTATTTTAAAACTTTCTTTTAAATTCCCATTCATTTCCATGCTGGTCACTTTTGACCGTGAGGAGTAAAAGTGTGACTTTTTTTTATATTTTAGGACCATTTAACCTTTTCGAATCATGTCCACGATGTGTGTGTGGCTGATGTGATGTGTGTGTGTGTGTGTGTGTGTGTGTGTGTGTGTGGCTGATTCACAAAAGTCACCAAGTGTCATACCATTCTGATTAAGTAAAATTGGATTAAAAAAATATATTTTCACAAAGATGCTGTAATGTAATGCCACTCCCTGAACTGTGGTCATGTGATGGTGTAGCATGCTGCTGTTTGAAATATGTATCATTGCATTATGTGCACATTTCACATACTGTTACATGTACACATGCACATTTACATTTATTCATTTGGCAGAAGCTTTTATCCTATGAGTCAGAAGCACTGCATGCAGTTACCAACAATATTTGCAATACAAAATGCCAATTTCCAATTGTAATCTAGAGCATGTCAGATGACTCAAATCAACAGATTTTCTGAAAGCGCCACAAGGGTCGGTTATTTACGTCAAACTTTGATAGTTCTCTGCAGAGAAAGTATTTTAGCATTGAAATATTACGCATGGCATCTTTAATCTCCTGCTCCACACATCCAGTTAAACACACGCAGGAAGAGCTAGAGTAGAGCTGATGGATTGGAGACCTTCGTTTCCTCATGGCACACAGTAATTAGTCGTGTGATGTGAAATCAATCAGCTCAAGTGGTGAGCCCAGCAGATACACCTCCTAAAACACACACACATGCACACTAATGCCTCGCTCACTACTGCCTACATAGACAGCTGCCTTCTAAGGGAGCATATACCTGAAATCAACCCTCATAAACCACTGATTTAGAGCACCCAATAAAGGTTTTACATAACTCTGCATGTGTTATTTTACTATCACTGAGATACTATTATAGTTTTTATTTAAATAGTTTTAATTTTTTTTATTCCTGTTTTATTTGTTTTAGTACATCATGAAAATAAAGAATGCAGCTTTGTCAACTGTAGAAATTAAGCGCCCTATCATACAGCCGGTGCAATGCAGTGACAGGTGCGCAAGTGTGTTTTGCTAGTTTCAGCCCGACGCAGTTTTCATTTTCACGTCCTGCGCCACTTTGTTTAAATAGCAAATGCATTTGCGCCCATCTGTTCGCCCATGGGCTGCTGGTCTGAGAACGAGGTGTGTGTTCAGGCGCATTGTTGGTGTGTTTCTATTTTAAGGCAAATGAAATAGACTGAGCCATTGACCAACTGAAACCTGGTCTAAAGTCAATGGCGCAATATTATTTTTGTTATTTAAAGGACGCATTAGTAATATGAGCCTATAGGCGGGTCCACAACGCGCGTACACTCTCATTATTACACACAATCTGCTTATTACACACACAGGGATGCGCACCACACAAACATGCCAAATATTAAAAATAAACGGATTCCAATGTAAAATAATATCATTGTGTACATAAAGATATGGTGGGATCCGGCTTGTCCCGTAGATGGTCTGCTCGCACCCAAAACACACCCATTACTCATGAAGAGAATAGGGACGATCCTTTTAGACCATGCACCGGGAGCGCCGACCATTTTTCCCGTCGTTAAACTAGCAAAAGTGGATTCGGACGCCGTAAGTGCACTTGCGCTTTAGACCATGAGCTTAGATTGTTAAAACAGGGCCCAAAATGTTTAAGTTTTGTGATGTAGACGTAGACTTACTCGCTCACAGCAGTGTGTCGTGTGTATTGACTGTAGCAAGTCCTGTATTTGCTCTGCAGCAGCAGCAATAACAGATCTATTCCACCAAGACCAAACATATCAACATTTTCATAACCATTACCATGCCAAACACTCTGAGAGTCGTCAGGACAGAGCTGAGGTTACTGGTGAGAGAACAGTTTTCAGACACACAGTATTGGAGACGCCACTGTAACAGGAGATTTTGATACACACCTGTAAGTAAATACAGTTGTCGATCCCAAAAATTCACTGTGAACGTAGCAATACTATTGCTCATACTTGGGGTTAGTGATTAAACAAACCCCAAGCATAAAACTTGAAAAATCACTCGGACTTACGTTGAGGGAAAGGCCGAGCCATTTCTAGAGAGCAGAATATATAAGAGACTTGTGTGGTGTGTGAGAAAGCATCTGTCTGGTTCTGCTGTGTGTGTGTGTGTGTGTGTGTGTGTGTGTGTGTGTGTGTGTGTGTGTGTGTGTGTGTGTGTGTGTGTGTGTGTGTGTGTGTGTGTGTGTGTGTGTGTGTGTGTGTGTGTGTGTGTGTGTGTGTGTGTGTGTGTGTGTGTGTGTGTGTGTGTGTGTATATATCTTATCCTCAATTGTTATTGATTTTATCTTTCCAATTACGGAGTCCTCCGGCTGAATGAGAAACAGGAAAACAGTGGCAAGAGGTGAAGAGCATGAGCTTTTCTGTGCTGAACGAACACAAGCGCATAGAAACATCATGAGTTCAGCAGTCAGGAGAGAATTCACGAAGAAAAAAACTGCATCTGCTAAAAGCAGTCTTATTTGAATGGGTTTATTTGCTGTTTAAGCATCTAATTTAAATGTGCCCCTAATGAACGGTGTAAAATTAATCCTCTCTAAGTACAAATAGATCTATCTATCTATCTATCTATCTATCTATCTATCTATCTATGCTGTACTGTATGTGATGTAGGTGAAATGAGTAACGCGACCGCATATACAGTATTCAATAAACAAAAGCTGGAAAATACCCCGCTGTGCATCAGATAGACACTTTACTTTCAGAGCAATGCCAACATGATGGATGTAGTATGTCCAGATTGTATTGATAATAAATATGCATTCACTACTGTTCAAAGGTTTGGGATCAGTAACATTTTTGGTAACACTTTATTTTACAGTGTCCTTGTTACACATGTACTTGTATGTACTTACCATAGTAATAACAGTAAATTATGCATAATTACATGCAACTAACCCTCAACCTAATCCTAATCCTACCCTAACCCTAAGTACATGTAGTTAATTAATATTACTCAGTACTTAAATGTATAATTACACTGTAACAATGACACCGTAAAAAAAAAGTGTAACAGTTTTTTAAATGTTTTAATTAAATTTTTTTTTTTAAGAAAGTGGCCTAATACTTTTAGGATGCATTAAATTGATCAAAAGTGACAGTAAAAAATTAATAAAAAATAAAATACATTTATAATGTTACAAAATATTTATATTTCAAATAAATGCTGTTCTTTTGAACTTTCTCTTCACCAAAGAATCCAAAAATATGAAGCAGCACAACTGTTTCCAACATTGATAATAATAATAAATGTTTCTTGAGCATCAAACCATCATATTAGAATGATTTCTGAAGGATCATGTGACTCTGAAGACTGGAGTAATGATGCTGAAAATTCAGCTTTGATCACAGGAATAAATTACATTTTAAAATATATCCAAATAGAAAACAGCTATTTTAAAATGCAATAATATTCTACAACATTAAGGTTTTTACTGTATTTCCAGTCAAATAAATGCAGCCCTGGTGAGCAGAAGAAACCCAGACACCACATTTCTGAACAGTAGTGCAAGTTATACAAAGTATTAAGTTCTTCATCAAATGCAGTACATATTCTGACAGTAAACAGATGCCAAATTACTTAAATATGTATAGCGCTACATCAGCATCGTTAAGCTGGACTGCGGGTGGTATGCAAATAAGCAGTCATTGCACGATAATAAAATCCACAATTGTTAGTGTGTGTGTGTGTGTGTGTGTGTGTGTGTGTGTGTGTGTGTGTGTGTGTGTGTGTGTGTGTGTGTGTGTGTGTGTGTGTGTGTGTGTGTGTGTGTGTGTGTGTGTGTGTGTGTGTGTGTGTGTGTGTGTGTGTGATTTAATTTTTGCTCCAGTTTCTCGTCTGTGGGGTGAAGTTGGGGTTATGCTGTCTGCTGTGCTTTCCAACTTTAACAATACCGATAATCTTGACATGCATGCGTTTGCAAATCCAGCAGACGAGGAAGCGATCGGATAACCCTCTGGGAATACGCCTCAGTCTACAACGAGACGCCCATATCCCCAGCTCCTCTTTAAATAGATAAGAGTCTTTAATAATCCATAGCGACATATATGGATCTGTCCCCCTTATAATTCACTCCCTGCGAAAAGGTCAACTATATTCACAGGGATTTATGAAAGCATTACGCGAGTCTCTCATAAGAACATTTGTTCGTGCTCAGGTCAGCTACTTTGCATTAACGGATTTCCTGAAAGAAACACTTTCACTGGCGCTTTATCGAGTCTTTCGCCATTTGTGCAATGATCTAAAATGAATGTCCTGTCAGCTGTGGCCTCGGGGTCAGTGTGATTGGTCAGAAACAACCAATGTGTGTGTGCATGTGTGCGTGCGTGTGTGCGTGTGTATATATAATCTAATATATAATCTAATAATATTTGTATATGTATGTATGTATGTATGTATATATATATATATATATATATATATATACACATACATAATATATATACATATAAATATATAAGTGTTTATCTGTATATATATATATATTACTTTATTAGTGTGTATGTGTATATATATGTGTGTGTGTGTGTGTGTGTGTGTGTGTGTGTGTGTGTGTGTGTGTGTGTGTGTGTGTGTGTGTGTGTGTGTGTGTGTGTGTATACTGTATACTAGGTATACTAATATTAGTATAGTATTATATTCTATAATATTAGGTATTAGGTTTATCAGGTATCCCTTCAGAAGTACATGTCATGAACACAATATAACTAAAGACACAAAATAAAAACACAAAAGACACCTAAAATGGAAAAAAATAAGATTTAAGTCCCATTCACTGAAAAAACCTTCACAAATGATATTAATCAAACTCTTTGTTCATTAATGATTCGTATGTATGTTGTGAGCGATCATTTGCAAGTTTAACTTTAAAGGTACAATATGTAAGAATTTTGCATTAAAATATCCCAAAATCTCAAGGCCAGTGTTATATATTTTGTTAAGTTGATTACTTACAATATCCCAAATGTTTCCAACTATTTTTAAATCGTGAGAAAATTGCGATTTTAACCAAGGAAACGGGGCGTTAGAGCAGGGGGGAGCTGGGAGTCGCCAGTCAATTGCGTCATATCCGCGTCACCCTCGGTTTCCGCTCGTACTTCGTGGAGTCCTGGACAAATGCGGAAGTTGTAGTTGTAGCGTCTATCAAGCTACAAACTTTAGCTTGTTTCTTGCAGTCGTTATGGGACACAATTATTCTTTACCGATTGCTGCTGGTTCTGTCGACAAAGCATGCTTAATTTTATATTTTCCAAATGTAGCATTCGGTAATAGTTATGTTTATGTAAGGAAAGTATTATTGCTTTAGATTTGTGTTTAGTTTATTGACATTGTTTATCACGTCTGGTGTTTATGGCCATGTAAATAAACATAGCATGTGTTATACATAAAGATTAATCAGTATTTTGGCAAATGATGTGGGCATGTTCGAATGTACTTTTACAGCAATTGTTTAGAACACGTAAAACTGTGCAGCGTTATCACAACAATGAATTCAACAAATACAGTAACATCTATGAAGTATTAAACCTTTCTTTTCTTGCGGTTAATTCATTTTAATGAAATAATAGTGTGATGAGGTTTAAGAGTCAGGAAGGAAGGAGACAGGGATCGGCGTGACTGGGACTCGTACTTTATTCAAATAAAGCAAAACAAACAAAAGCCGCGCACAACGCGCATTCACCGTGGCAACCGCGACGGCACAAAACAGTTCAAAAATGAGAGCTTGGATCCACCGGTTTTCTTCCTCTGCGTCCAATTTTCTCTCCAGTCTCTCTCTCGTTCCAGCGCGGCTTATAAGCGGTCTCTCCACGCCGATCACTGCAATAAGACACAGGTGCATTTGCACTTGACCTACTTGCTCGTCTCTTCTCTCTCCCATTACAGACCGCGCTGAACCACGCCCCCCTCGCCACAAAAAGCATGTCATTAAACGCAACATTTATAAAAATAGAACTTAGCCTCATCCATGAACATGATTTTTCGATTCCCGTCTGACTGATTTACATCCACGGTGGAGTTTAAAACGACAGTTCCCATCATTCCACGCTCCTTCACATTGTCATCAAGCTACGCCGTTGTTGTTGTTTGGAATGTAGCGCCCTCTAGCGGCAAAAATTCTTGCATATTGTACCTTTAACTATCCCTCTGAATTTATTGGACTATCCTTATAAAGTTGCAGTTTTTTGGGGGTTTCTGTGCGCTTTTTTGTTGTTGTACACATATATAGGAACAACAATTGACAACAGATGGAGCACATAGTCACACACACAAGATGCACACACAAATGCACATCCATTTGTGCTTGAAAACACAGTTTTGTTTGTCATCTGCCCATCTGAAGCTCCGCAGCTGTGTGTTCCTGAGGGATCGACTCCTGAACTCCATACAGTTCAACACAATAAGTGTGTGTGTGTGTGTGTGTGTGTGTGTGTGTGTGTGTGTGTGTGTGTGTGTGTGTGTGTGTGTGTGTGTGTGTGTGTGTGTGTGTGTGTGTGTGTGTGTGTGTGTGTGTGTGTGTGTGTGTGTGTGTGTGTTCAGTTTTGAAGGTTAGCTTGTGTTTTGCTCATGCACCATTTCCCACTTGGTAAACATCCAACACTAAATTCTCTCATTTCATTGTCCTCCAAATACTAGCAAAACATCAACACATAAACTAGCATCTCGCAGATCAATAGTCAGATTGAGTCTCAAACTTATGTTTCCTCAGTATAAATCAGTTTTAGGACTGTGTAATTGTTGCAACCATATCTGGAAAAAATTGAATTTGACTCTAAAGGAAAATAAACACCCAGAATGCACTGCGTTTTTGCCAGAAGCATTGCTGTTGGCATCCTTGTTTTTAGCATGTCTAAACTTGAAAGCAGCACGCATGAATGTACAAGATAATTATGGCAGAAATAATATCAGGCCGTCGAGTTGAGATGTTGTTTGAGGATCGCGTCTCAAAGACGTCAAACCTTAGCTTTGTAATTTGATCAACACAGCAAGAAGACCATGTGCAATAAACAGAGGCGTTTGTAATGTCACAACACGCTGGAGGGATTAATTGCACTCCTGCTAGTGCATGCACTGTCAGTGTCGTCTTAACACTCAATTCACTCCAGGAACTAATGCAAACCAGCTAATGATACAAACACGCCTACAAAATTAGTGTTCATCAAGGAGGTCTACAATACCTGGAGAGAGAGCGAATGATGCATAGCCACAGAAATACACATCATGCATGCTGCCATCTTTCCCTGTGTGATACAGGTGTATATTATTAATAGTGCAATATTACAGGTTCAGGAATGCTTTTAAAATTCCAATTCCAACTCAATGAATAAAGTGTCATTTATTTGCTTGAAATAGCACTACCAAGCTACTCTTTGCACATTTTATGCAATATCCAGATCCAACTACTATATTTGCCAAAATGTGACAAAAAAAAAAAAAAAAGATAAACAATATGATCTGTGATTTCCAACAACATAATTGATTTGATCTTCAAAATAGCACATTATACATAAACATTTATGTTAATTGAATTTTAACTGCAGTATAGCAACCCGGGAATAGAATTCCAAATTGAATTTGAATTTAAGCCCCAAAAGTGTCATTTTTAATAAGACAAACTTAAAAAAATAAAATAAAATAAATAAAAAAGTTTTGTTTTAAAGTTTTGAAGGTTTTCAGAAAGACAGATTTATAGACAACGGTTCGAGAACACTTCATCTCCCCCAAATGCATTACCACCAGTGTTGAATTTCTTTCAAGCAAAACTCCATATATTCCTGTCACTCCAATTCAACTCCCTGTGTTTGAATTATAGATTCAAATTCACACTCAAATCTGAATCTTGCACAGCTCTGCATTTGACATTTGCTAATACACTCTCAGAAAAAAAAAAGGTACAAAAGCCGTCTCTGTGGCCGTACCTTTTCAAAACCTTTCCCTTTGTCCCTAAAGAGTGCATATTAGTCCCTCAAAGGTACATAATGGTATCAAAAGTGTACATATTAGTACCTAAATTGTACATATTAGAACCCTTTTGCAGGGTACTGTCCCAGTGACAGCTTTTGTACCTTTATTCTGAGAGTGTACAGTACATTCTATAATGAGCCTCATTTGCATATAATTTAAATATGCATGGAGCAGTGCTATACTAGAGCTGGGTATTGCCTACCTGATGATTAAACATATTGCAATGAATCACGGTATCATTATTGCATCATGAATCAAAGAGATCCAAATGTGTGAAATCTCTTTTCCAATCTCTTTTGCACAGCGCGCATCTCAAAGACGCTTATTAACACGGCCTGCTTATTCATCTGTGAGACATGAGATTAATAAACACAAAAATAAATGCAACATTAGGAGAAAAGAATCACAATATGATATCGGCACAGTTAAGTTTGGTTAAGTTGGACTGCAGCTAGTTTCGTGAAAAAGATCCAGGGTAAAATATTGTGAGTAGTGCATGGGGTGCAATACATTTTTTAATAACAATTAATCACCTTGCTAGCTATGAGTGCAGATGGATGTATTTCTGGTTAGATACGGTGAAATGATATCACTCTGAGCCGTGATACGCATGCTGGTAGTTTATCACGGTATGGCTGGAATCAATGACATTGCATTGAAGTCTGCTGCGTAATTTATTATGGATTTCTGACTGAAATGGCCCGATTTAATCAAGGTGGCGAGTTAGCATGCGTGTATGTGCGCGCGCATTTGTCTCTGAAATGCTCAAGTGAGACGGCGGCCGTGATGATGAACGATTTGTTGGTGTCTGTTCAATTGTGTGAAATTGGCCGAGTCTGTGACGAATTTACCAACAAGCTTTTCAGCTGATTGTTGGTGCATGCGTTTTTCTCATCATATTCATCTGCTCGACTCTTACCTGAAATAAACATCATCTCTAGAGTTAAATATGACAAACTAGTCCTTAAATTGGACCATTAAGTGTTTTTTTTTTTGCCAAGTATGAAATACCCGATGACCTAATGCTGTATCCCACATTGCGACACAAAATAAATAATTAGCCAAATTAAAATTACTTCATAATTAAAGTAACATAACTATTCATTTCCGAGATGACTCTTACTCACTTACTAAATTAAACACGCAACATAATAAAGTCTCATGCAGCATATACTCATTCTAACATAATAATGCAGCATATTTTTGTCTACCTATAATTTCACTTTTAGTTACGTTGATCAAGGAATGCTAAATAAGATCATGTCTAATGCTCTGGTGCTCTTCTGTCATTTTTTACCGAAAAATGTCACGTTTTTCTTTTTTAATAATAATTCATCGGAATGGTACGAAACTTGGAAAAGGATTTGGCACTTGCTATGTGAACAAAAAAAGAAAATCATGGACATGATTTGAAAACAAATAGTCAAACTTGCACTCCTCGCGGTCAAAATGGAAATGAATGGGAAACTAATTTAATCTAGTGGAAACTTTTGGTACTGCGCCCAAACAAAATCTTACCGAAAGCTAATTTTTTTATAGATATCAACCTCAAATTGGGAGCACAACTTGTTTAGATTTATGGCTTTGATTTTCTCGCAGCTTTAGAGTAAAATGTGTTTTGGAAAATATATATTTGATTAAAAAAATTTAAATAGTAGTTTTGTGCAAAGTTTTGTGTTAAGTTCACTTTTTCAAATGTTTTCATCCTTAAAGTTGTATGACTGTTTAAGTCAGAAATTTCATATTTCCTATGCATAACTACTGCATAAATATAATTTAGTACCATAAAATCCCCTAAATAAAATAAAACCATTATTGAACTAAAATATAGTACATTCATTTCAGTAAAAAATAAATAAATAAAAATAATTGACTGCCATGCAAACAGCACCAGAGGGTTAATGCACATTTACTTTGATATGAATCATGTTCCTGTATGTACAGTATATGTGTGTATATCCATTTACAGTAAAGTGTCATTCCCTGAAAAAATACTTATTAAATGTGTTGCGGTACGGCATTAAATGTCATCTCACTGTGCCATAATAACCAGCCCATGTTTCATCTGCGGCTGATTATTATTATTATAAATACACAGGGAAAAAGTATTAACAACCATAATGATCTAATGGCTCAGTTAGTCAGTTCCTGGGGTAATGTACATAATTTATGATTCGCAGAAAGACATTTTTAATCTCCAGATCCGTCTGTAGATTCAGAGATCAAAGCCGGAGAGACATACTGTCTTCCTCCTGTAGATCTTTACTGGCTAACGTCCATTTACTTTCTTAAACGAGCTGAAATAATTCACTCGTTAAAATGTTCACATCGGATGTGGAATATTTAAGACTGAGCGAGTACAACAGGGCTCTCACATTTCACACACACCGCTACTGTTATATTATTTAAAACAAAGACAGAATGTGAGAAAAGCGAGCCTGAGGATTTGAGAAGACAAACAAAGGATTTCAAGTGTAGGTCAGTGAAATATTTTGTTGAGTATTGTTTATTAAAACATGCGATCAGATTTCAGGACTGCAGTTTCTGTTGTTTTTCACATTGCAAGGACAAAAGAAAAAGAAAAGACCAAAATCCTGCAACACAGTGTTTGATAAAGCTAGAAAATGGGCATCAAAAATAGGGTTTTGTGATATTAATGCCACATTAAAAATTAATAAACACAAAGCATTACACTATTATACTGATGGATAACATATTGATTAAAAAAAATAGATAAAAAATATCAGAGGAGCATGATATAAGATGTTCAACTCAACGTGTCGTCAAATATGAATAATGGTTAAAGTCATTTTTGTAAAAGAAATGTGGTCAGACTTGACTTAATTGGGATCCAAAAAACTGGAAAATTGCTCGTTCATAGCTCTGACGGTTCATTTAATTATTAATTTAGTCTCAGATGTTTCTCCTAAAAATAGCAAAGCACTGATACACAGTAAGAAATGTTTGAGCTCATATTGAGAGCTCTAACTTTGGTATCTTTGCAAAGCTCAATTTGAGATCTCTTCTGAAACTAGAAGAGATGTGAGTTTGCTCTGGGGTCTTTTTCTCATGAAAAACCTCTGAGATCTCACTCATATCTAGGAAAAACAATTACACACAACATGTGTGTGTGTTTGTGCCACGGCTAAACGTCTGGCTGCTGTTGCTGCTCTGCCATATGTGAGAACAGAAGTGGAGATGTTGTATGTGTCACTCAAACTAATCATTAAAAGCCCATAATTGGACCGTGACAGGCACTCTGAGAGCACTGATGTTTCCTGTGAGTCCTCTGAACTTCTCTAAGACACACTAACTATCTGTTCCCTCATGAAGATGTTCGTTCTGTTGTATTTTGGAGACATTCAAGTGTTGAATAGAGCAAAATGGTGCATTGCATATAATTAAAGAAGTAAAGCTTAAAATAACATCCTGGAACTGTAGGCGGCTTAACAGTATTACAAGACTATCTGTTCCCATTATCTTTCTCTAGGAGAATCACGGGCACGTTTGGGTCTGTTTCACCCCTTCTGGGACCGGATTCAGAAATCCGATTTCTTTTTTGATGACCAGCTTACATCTTCTTTTAAAAGGGCATTTACACTATACACTTGGCAAAACAACCCTAGGTAGATGTACTGACCCGGAAAAGCTTCGGCCGAAAAGGAAGTAGAGATGGTGTGATTTGCAATGGATGCATACGAAATGATAATACAAGCTATTGCTTTCTGCATCTTTAAAAATCAGCAAAACATTGGTCTCTTAAGGTGAAGAAAAAAAGAAAAAAAAAAGAGGAGAGCCCTTGCTTTAGGGCGAATGTAGAAATGATCACTTCTGTAATCGTGGTGGTTGGAAAAGAGTCATGTGATCGCGGTTGGTGTTCATCCAAGTGGACGTCATTCTCTACCGTCACTTTTTCAATGACGTACGACTCGCATTACGTCGCAGACACAAATGTACGTATCCAATTCATATCGAATCCATGTGTTTTTTTCCTGCTTTCATGTTCGTAGGTCAAATCCGATCTGTGCCACATGGGAAGAAAAAAATGATAATTCGGCATTGGGTCACTTGAACCATATAATGTAAATACGGCTTGAATGGCATGACACTTGGTGCCTTTGTCAACAAAAAAAAAGTATAAATCGGAATGGTATCCCGTTGTATCCAGGGGGGCAGTGTTTCGGAAAACATTGAAGCTTCCCCGGGCGCCGCCATTGGCTAGCGGACCATCACCTGCTGTTAGCATCCCATTGACTCCCATTCATTTTGGCGTCACTTTGACAGCCAATAACTTTACATCTGAGGCGTTTAAAGACTCCATTTGTCCATTATTTATTTCTAAAGAAACGCAAAAATGTAAAAAAGGCTCCATTACCTTGTATCTTACGTTATGGACCCGTAGAAGCAGTTTCTGTAAAAATAGGCTAACGATTGCGTCATAACCACGCGACTCTCTGTCGCACAGTAGAGAGATTACCGTATGGACAGGAGGAGAAGCTCGCAGGCAATCGGGGGGACGTGGAGGCAAAATGACAAAATAATGAATCAGAATACTTAGCAAAAGTTTCTCCTGCTTCTAGCTCATGGACACCTCCTACTCACACTCTCCGTCTCTGCAAGTTTCGGAAGGGAATGATTCAGATTTCTCTCGGCACAGCTACTAGAAGACAGAC